>NW_015505566.1:727159-756094 GCF_001515645.1 Sinocyclocheilus grahami | reverse complement strand
TCAAAATTAAGACCCCCCCCCCCCCCCCAAATTCCCTTTTTCCATTTTATTTTTTCTGGATTACATTATAATTTTGATGTCAGTTTTACTTATATAGCACTATTAAACAAACACACACAAATAGTAATAATAATAGTGCCCTAAGTATGGTTTTTTTTCTCTCTCTCTCTCTCTCTCTCTCTCTGAAATTTTGTGTTGTGTTTTAACAGTTTATGAATCCATATGTCTCAGAATTTGGCTAAATGAGCATCTTGTCCATGCTTATTATAAAACAGTCTTTCATCAGGATCGTGCCAGTGAGCGTGTCTTGAAATACTGTCCATATTGACAGCCCACTAGGTTCTGGAACAGAGCAATAATGTCCACATGAATAATCTTGCATAACTGCAATAGAGATTTTAATGTTGTTTTACTGATTTGTTTGTCCTTGAGCGAGTACACTGGCTCTGCTCCAAACTCTCTAGCTGCCTACCTAGAAGCATCTTACGCACGCCAACACAAACACTGATCCAGACAGTATGCAGCAGAATGATGCTGCCTTATACACAACACCTCGTTTTAGCCAACATATGGCAGCATCTCATGGAGAAGACAATCTCAGAATGCATTGCTATAAGCCAAGTGTCAGGGGAAATCTCCTTTCTTGATCAAGTACATCAGAGAATAGATATAATAGCTCCATCTTATTAAAAATGCTCTTTATCCAAACATATGTGTGCATTTTTGTACCTATTAGAATAGCGAGCTGTTAGCAACATTGTTAGGGTTTGGAAGAGGGCGTGATGTTTCCTGTTTGATGTTTTGAACTCAAGAGGTCAATCAATTAATTAACCCTCATAATAGAGTTAGAAATCTCATGAAGTAGCCACGGACTCAGAGTTTTCATTAATTATATATGTGGAAATGAAGGCTGGTGGTTTAGATCTGAAGGTCTTGTGTCCTAGTTCATGAAGCTCTTGAGACGCAAGCTGCTTGCAGATTAATTTTGAGGACGTCCAGTGTGACCGTTTCATGCCCGCATGTAATATTCTCACTGTAGCTCGTATCTGTGCTTTATCACAAAGAACCAATCCAGTCGAGCGATTTGGTTGCGAGTTGGGCACTGTGTGTTTTTGTGTGCTTTCAGGCGAGGACAATGCAAATGTTGTGGTTTTATTTCTCTCATCACATACGATTCACAAGCGGGTCTCAGCAGATTGAGACACGCCGCAGCGCCGTCCCCGAGTTTTGTTGCAGGAAGCACAGTCTGTCTGCTCCACCTCGTTTCGTTTCATTAATGAGGCTAATGAGTGATTGCCCTCCACATGTGTTCTTCGGCTGAGTCCGTCTGTGGAAGTAATAACTCACTCTTTCCGAAAGATGCATGAGGTTATTAGGGCTGCTGCTTCTCCCTGCAGGGTTTGATGAATTTTTAAGAGCCTGGTGTGTTTCTATGGCAGCACAGGAGCGAATGATCTGACTGAAGCTGCCATCTGTGGAAACGACAGGACCTCGGGCTGTGCCGCAGATCCCAGATCAGTCTGTTTGTGTAGTATTATAGTTAAGCTGCAGGTTTTCCGTAGTTCTTTTCTAGAGAGGAAAGAGAATCGCTCATCTGTTTGAGCATAAGCAGCCGCTGACCTACTACTGTCAGTGTGATGGGCTGTGATCGTCGCCATGGCAACAGCATCTGGCTGATGCGTGTTGTCCAGCTGGGTTTCGGCTGAGCCTCCTGCGGGTGGCTTTAATATATGCAGCGCTCGGCCACGGTCTGCTGAATCTCTTTAAATGAACAAATACTGCTCATCAGGCAGAGCGCGTCAAACGCTCTTTACAGAGCTGCCTGTCTTTTTCAAATATTTATGCATTTCTCTCCGAGCACCAATCAATACAGGCAACCGCAAGCTCTTAATGCACCATGACATTGACTATTGTTAACAGCTCTCCAGTGTGCAGAGGAGAAGAAAATTATCTCATTCTCAGCCATGTAAAAATAATAAAATGCATGTTTTGAAATGTCTTGGATTTATTTGTATTTTTCTGCAACAGTAACCATCATGAGATATATATTCAAAATGTTAAATATCAGATTTAAAAGAGTAATAATCTAGTTGAAATAAAAGCACATATTTTTCCACTGACAGTTTTTCTCAACATAATCAGGAGCAATATTTCATCATTTAGGTACTGTAACACTCCTCACAAAACTTGACAAGGCAGGAGGGAGGCTTTAGGACACTTAACTGGCCAAATAAAAGGCACATTCAGATCAGATTCCAGGAATTTAATATGATATGGCAAATCCTCAATAAAATATTGTAAATGTTCACAAGATTGGGTTCGGTAAGATTTTGTTTTTCAATGTGTTTGAAAATCTCTTATGCTCACTGAAGCCGCATTTATTTAATAAAAAATACAATAAAAACAGTAATATAGTGAAATATTATTACAATTTAAAATAACTGCTTTCTATTGTAATATATTTTAAAGTGTAGTTTATTCCTGTGATCAAAGCTGAATTTTCAGCATCATTACTCCAGTCTTCAGTGTCACATGATCCTTCAGAAATCAGTATAATATGCTGACTTGCTGCTCAAGAAACATTTCTTATTATTATCAGTTTAAAACATGCTACTTCATATTTTTGTGGAAATTATATATTGTATTTAGTGATAGTTTTTCAGGATTTTTTGATTAATAGAAAGTTCAAAGAACGTTTATTTTAAATCATGTGTAACATTATTAATGTCTTTACTGTCACTTTTCATCAATGTAATGCATCCTTTCCTTTCTGAATAAATGTATTTCTTTCATTAAAAAATAAAAAAGTCTTACTGACCCCAAACTTTTGACCAGTAGAGTATCTTGTCAGCCTTGATCTGTTCTACTGTGTGGGAAAGTATGAAATGATTCTTGCATAAATAATGTTGTGTGTAATGTTTGTACACAGATATCATCCAGAAGTCTCAGGAAGGGTACCAGGCCGCCTTTGACATCAGCAAAGACAACATGCAGCCCACTCATCCCATCCGCCTGGGCCTGGCTCTCAACTTTTCAGTCTTTTACTACGAGATCCTGAACTCTCCAGAGCAGGCCTGTGAACTGGCCAAGAAGGTTAGTATGGGTGCTCACAGCTCATACACAGAAAATAGCTTGGTATGATTTATTAATCCATATATCTGTTCTCATGTAGGCTTTTGATGATGCCATTGCTGAGCTGGACCAGTTAACTGAAGACTCGTATAAAGACAGCACACTCATCATGCAGCTACTTCGAGACAATCTGACGGTGAGTGCTTATTTTCTGATATTCACTCAGTACAGCTGAGAATTTCACTGCCGATAATCATACAAACAACTGATTTGACTAGCTCTTTAACTCTTACCTAATTGAAAAACAGGGCTTTGGAAACATGTGAACTACTTTTAAATGGGCCATGAAATGGAAAATCGAAATGTCCTTGATATTTACGCGCATAAGAGGTTATTCTACAATAAAAACCCTTCAGGTTTCTTACCTCAAACCTAACTCCCCAGTTTAAAATATGAGTTTTTGTTTTCCACCCTTCTGAAACATGTGAAATCGGTGCAAGGAAGTTTAGCAATCACAGCGTTTAATTGTGTTTCTGATAGATGGTAACACACCTCGAAGCATTTTTGTTAATGAGGATGAATAATGAAAAACAAATATTTAACCAATATTAGAACTAATCTCTAGATATAAAATATAATAATATAAGACCCCTTTAACTTCAAAATACAAAGCTCATGACGTAAGACACTGAAAACAACAACAACAACAGAAATACGGCACAACACAGCCCTTAATTACATTCAGATGAAGCTTTTTTGACACGTTTTGCTTATTTAATGGAAATTAAACAAAATATGGAAAATGCAACATTACCTACAGTAGAGGATCCTGATTATAAAGCACTCAAACACAAGTTAATGATGAGTAGATCTTGAAATAATCCTTACACACGACAAGACATTCTTACTACTTACTAAAACACCTCAGTTTAAATGATCCGCTGTATTTCCACTAGCAGTATTAAAAACAATTAAATTTTCTCAGTTATCAGCAAATACGTTATACAGCCCTGGACTTCATGCTCTTTTCTACCCTTTTAAATTTCCATGTTTAAAAAAATATGCATATGGATGTGCACATTTTAATGCTCCCCCGTTTGAATGTTTTCAGCTGTGGACCTCTGACAATCAGGCCGACGCTGAGGACACAGAGGAGGGCCGGGAAAACTAAAGCCGACTCCACAAAGAAGCTTTTCAGTCAGCACG
The DNA here is from genome assembly GCF_001515645.1 of Sinocyclocheilus grahami. Classification (NCBI taxonomy): domain Eukaryota; kingdom Metazoa; phylum Chordata; class Actinopteri; order Cypriniformes; family Cyprinidae; genus Sinocyclocheilus; species Sinocyclocheilus grahami. The sequence goes on along the minus strand of NW_015505566.1, from coordinate 751,816 downwards.
GCTGACGCTTTTCCAGTTCCAGCTTCATACTCACCAGCCCGTCATTTATGTGTGTGTTTGGATTTGAGAGTGTGAAGGAGAGACTGTACATGTGTTTGTTTGGGAGGGGGAGGGGGGGCAGGCAGGCAGGCAAACAGCAGTTGTTTGTCTTTAAAATGTGTTAATTGTGGATTGGAGAATGCAATGTAGTTTGTTGGCTTGATGTGTGCTCATGCATGTGCTCGTGGGATGCCAGTCACCATCAAGCCAACGTCAGCTTTGTTGTAGGTGCATATGTGAGAGAGAGCGCGCGAGTATGAACCCTTTTCTGAGTTTGCTAGGGGAGCATTTAGTGATGGGTTTCTTGTGGCTTAGACTGAATTCTTCATTTTCCTAAAGAATCATGGGAAATAAACCAAAACTTGTGACAGATTGGGCTTGTGCAAGACATTCTACTTCAGTTGTCAAGTGTTTGATTTCTCATTGGTGAATAATGCGTACAGTCTTTCTTTGTCGACCACAGACCTAAGATCAAAAAGACTTGACACATGGCTTTTACTGTAACTTTGATATAAAAGTCTTGTTACCGGAGCAGTAAGTAATGCTTTTCATGTGCTTATCTGATTAATACTGTTTTCTATTAGGAGTTTCGGTTTTGTTTTATTTGTACTACTACTTACTCGATCTGTTTTTAGTTTGTTTTGTTTACTCTTTTGATACTTGCCTAAACTGCATGTGGCTTTAGTTAATCAGGGTGACTGGAGTTGGCTGATTGGGCTGTCTTAGAATTTTCATACGGAACACTCAGCATTATTGTTATTTGTTATGGAGGGTGGGCGGAGGGATCTGGATCTCATGTTAGTGGTATTAAAACAGATAAAACACAAACCACATGATCTCTTGGTCTTTTTGCATTGCATTCAGTCTCTGGTGTTGTTCAAACCTGGCCGTTCCAGAAAAATCCTGGACTTCAAATATTCATTTAGATGAGTGCTTGCGTTGGTTATTGTGACACAAGTTAAGATTGAAAAGGATTTTCAACTAAACAAAGAAATAGTTCCCAAAAATGAAAGTCAGCATCATTGACTCACCCTTAAGTTGTTCCAAACCTTTCATGGGGGAGGGAAACTGAAGTCACCAAGTGAATGGAAACTGGAGCTATCAAACTCCAAAACTGAGAACAAAACTGTCTCTCTGTGGCCATAACTGATGTGAAACTACCTTTTGACATGCTGTGTTTAATGTACATTAATACAAACAGGAATGGAGAGCTACAGCAGAAGACATGTCTAAAGTTCAGTCTCTGGTGTTGTTCAAACCTGGCCGTTCCAGAAAAATCCTGGACTTCAAATATTCATTTAGATGAGTGCTTGCGGGGGAGTGGGATTGGTTATTGTGACACAAGTCAAGATTGAAAAGGATTTTCAACTAAACAAAGAAATAGTTCCCAAAAATGAAAGTCAGCATCATTGACTCGCCTTTAAGTTGTTCCAAACCTTTCATGGGGGAGGGAAACTGAAGTCACCAAGTGAATGGAAACTGGAGCTATCAAACTCCAAAACTGAGAACAAAACTGTCTCTCTGTGGCCATAACTGATGTGAAACTACCTTTTGACATGCTGTGTTTAATGTACATTAATACAAACGGGAATGGAAAGCTACATCAGAAGACATGTCTAAAACAATTTCTGTCTGTTGAACAGAGAACAAAAAACACAATTTGCTTTCAGTCGGACAGATTACAACTCTTCCTTCCCACCTAATGTGCTGGATAGATTGCTTACAAATCGTAGTCCATTACTGATTCCAAATTACATGACAAGAATTGTAGCTTGTGACGTGATCCGTTACATTACATGTTTTAGGAAATATAATTATATAGTCCTAATAAGACTACTTTTTGATTACTTTTAGAACCTGTTTGGTATCAGGGATACAGCCTTACGATGGTTCATTTCATATCTTAAAGACAGTTCCTTTTAGGAGTTAGGTAAGTTCATCATCTGCTCCTATTATTAGTGGAGTACCTCAGGGCTCTATTCTGGGCCCGCTTCTTTTTAACTTATATATGCGTCCTTTGGGGGACATTATTAGGAAGCACAATGTTTTATTTTATGCTGACGATACAGTTGTACCTGCCGCTAAAAGCTGGCGATACCATTTAACCATTGTTGGGATGTATCTCGGATATTAAGAAATGGTTATTAAATAACCTTCTCCAACTTAATGAGGACAAATCAGAAATAATTGTTTTTGGTCCCCCAAAATTAAGGTGGGGTCTCATTACGGAGCTGGGCAATCATTTCCCCTCAATTTCCTCCCAGGTTAGGAACCATGGTATTATCCTGGACTCTGAATTATGTTTATCCAAACAAATCAATTCTGTTAAGAACCGTTTTTATCAACTGCAGATCATTTCCAAACTTAAACCGTTTTTGTTTTTTCAAGATTTGGAGAAGGTTATTCATGCTTTTATTACTTCACGTTTAGATTACTGTATATAGATTCACTGTGCTCGGGTCTTCCTCAGTCATCGCTTGCACACGTCCAGTTGGTACAAAATGCAGCTGCAAGGCTGCTGACCAGGGCAAAGAAATATGACCATGTCGCCCTAATTTTGGCTTCACTTCATTGGCTCCCGGTCCATTTTAGAATTCAGTTTAAGATTTTGTTGTTTGTTTTTAAAGCTCTTAACAATCAAGCTCCATCTTATCTCAAAGACCTTCTTACCCCTCAGTCATCTATCAGATCTTCTGACAGGGCTCTTTTATCTCTCCCTCGTTCCCGTTTTAAAAACTTAGGGTGACAGAGCCTTTTCTGTCACTGCCCCCCGTCTGTGGAACCAACTGCCTCTGGACATCCGCCTTGCACCTTCTATTAACATTTTTAAATCGAGGTTGAAAACATATCTCTACTCCTTAGCGTTTTAAATTTACTCTACTTTTGTTTTATTGTCTGTCTTGTTTGGTCTTACTCTGTGTTTTGTTTTACTTTATTTTATATTGTTCAGCACTTTGGATAGCTATATAAATAAAATATACTTACTTACTTTTGACCTAACTTGTTTATCACATTGATTTAAAGAGGATAATCTTGTACCATATTGATATAAAAATACAAAGGGAAAGAAAATGTATTAATGACATGAAGCGCATTAAATATCACGTTACATCAAGGTTTTGCAAACTGGAGTTTGTGAAGGAAATGTATCATGAACATGTACACTCAGTCTGTAAATAATATACCATTAAATGTGTAGGATCTTGTTCTAAGAACATATTTTAAATGACCTTTTATTTTTATATTTTCACTTTTCATTTTGATTTTACTTTAAGGTTTTTCTTTTTTAGTTGTTTTGTCATTTTTATTAGTTTTTAATATTTCTGTTTACCTTTAGTTTATTTTTATTTCAGTTTAAGTTGGAGTTTCTAAATGTAATATATTTTATTTTATTTCAGTTGCCAAAAATAGTTTTTAATAGTTTTAGTTAACAATACCAACATTGCAATAAACAGCAGAATCCGCATGCAGTGTGACAACGTGGCCCGCTATAATATCATATTTGGAATTAGCGTTTATTTTTATATTTTCAGTTTTCATGTTAATTTTAAGCACTGTAAAAAAAAATTAACATTTACGGTAAAATACCGGCAGCTGTGGTTGCCAGAACTTCACCGTAAAAAATATGGTAGCAACATTTTAGGTTTTACAGACTTAACTTAAATTCACAATAAAATACCGTATTTCATTAACTGATGTAATGTTAATAAACCAACATATTGAAGTGTTAATATCTGTTTTAAACCATTGAAATGCTGATAACCACCAACAACTGGTGGTGATGAGAAAGCCACATGATGAACCAAAGCTCATCACAAACAGCTTGTCTGCGAGCCGAGGAGGGCAATACTTATATATAGAAGGTGCACACAGCGTCATTCACACAAACACTAAACCCCATCACGGTGACACACGTGGTACTGAAATAATGCAATACACATTAATTTAACAACATTAGATGTAAGATTAAACCCTAGTGTACACAACTGATAAGAAAAAACATCAAATATGAAATGTAATGCAGGAAATTCTGGGAGTGTCACTTTACGGTTTTTCACTGTAAATTATACGGTCTTTTTCACTTCCAAAAACCGTATTTTTAACAGTATTTTACTGTAAAATTACATTAAATGTAATTACGTTTATTCACCGAATATAGTCTGGAAACTTACTGTTAACCAGTTAACAGGTTTTTACTGTAGCATTTTTACAGTCTTTTACTGTTAAATTCACGGTCATTTTTTTACAGTGTGTGCTTCTTGACATTTTTACCAGTTTTTGTTCTTAGCTTTATTTTGTATAGCATTTTTTTTAGCTGTTTATTTTGTTTTAATGTTTTAATTTCAGTTCAAGTAGATTTTTTGTCATTATATCTAAGTTTGACTTTATTTCAATTATTTTTATTCAATTATTATAATAGCTTTAATAAACAATACTGCAAAAAAAACAGCAGAATCCAAATATTTTGTGTGACAACATGCCCCACAATAACATCAGTGTGCATTAAATCGGCTGTATTTTTTTCCTGGAAAATACAAAAAGTTAAACTGCTTTTTAATAGCCATGACTTTGACAACTTCTGCCAGGTTCCCTTAATTCTGAGAATGATTTGCTAGTGCTGTGGGAAAAATACTACCAATAACTGCATTTGTGGTCGTAAATTGAATAAATAAATGTAATAAAATGATACTACCACACACCCAGAGACACGTGTTCATGTCTGAACACACAGGATACCTGAAGGAAACACAGATCTGCAGGTCTGTGACTCCCTCTGTCGGGGATCTTCAGCACACTCGCATACATGCTGTTAATCAACTATGAACTATGATTTCACATCATGTTTTGTAAAACTGATAATAACTGAGTTTTGTAATAACTGAGTGAAATAAACATAAACCATTTTCGTATGTATTGTGTGAAAATGGCACATTTTTCACAACCATGACAAGCTAGAAAACAGTGTTAGTAAGGAGCATGATTGATATGAAAATTGACATGTGATGAATAAAACAAAAGATAAATAAATATAACTCAGAATATTGTAACTGTGTCATCTCCAAATGGAGACGAATGGCATTGCGGTGGATATTTTAATGTCCTCCTTTGATTCAAGCACACGGGGAAATAAATGTCCTGTAGCCCAATTTGCCACATTTACCATTGTATGATGCTTGCTTCGGTCGTTGATGTTTCTCACATATCATATCTGGATATTAAACATCCATTTAAGCGAATGACCTTAACTCTTCGTCCCTCTAAAAGCTTACTGGGTCATATCTGCTGTCTCTAACATTATCCTTCCAATCTAAAACCTTTTTTTATTATTATTATTATTATCTAATTATGTACAAAATTAGTACAAACCTATACATCTCACAACAATTATGAGAAAGAAAAAAAAAACATGTGCATGCACAAAACTAAAGACAAAGGTTATATATGCCAGGGGTCAAATTTAAAACATTTAATTAACCAAGTCTTTTCAGCTCTTCTGTTTCTAATATTATGCAAAGCAGTACCATATTGTTAAATGTCGTGTGTAAGATGTATTTGGCTTGGCTTCACTGTGCATGACGCAGCGCGGCTGGCCCCGCCCCCTTCCTCCAGATGCCCGGCTGTTAGCGCTGAGCGAGTGCGCGCGTGCTCCGGAGCTCCCTCGGCACACATTACATAAAAAACACAAAAATACAAAAAAAATTAAAAACTTTTAAAAAATTCCAAAAAATCTTTTTTTTTTTTCCCCTTTTAAAAATACAAATCGGTGAAGCGGGAGCAGGAGGCCTTGAAACATCTCAACAAACCCGAAAAAAACAACGGCAGTCCGTGAGCTCGCGAAGGTCTAGCGGTTTGGGATTTTAACAGTTACGGGTTTCAGAAGCTTCAGCTGCCCTACATGTTCGTCGTTTAAAACGAAACGCGGGGTCTTCTTTTAGTCGACGGTTTTGGGTTTTAAACATCGGCCCGTGTAGGTTAGCTTGACGGCTAGCTGCGCTGCGGGCGGAGAGAGCATGAACCCCAGCGCTCCCAGTTACCCCATGGCCTCGCTGTATGTTGGAGACCTGCACCAGGACGTGACTGAAGCCATGCTGTACGAGAAGTTCAGCCCGGCCGGGGCCATCCTCTCCATCCGGGTGTGCAGGGACATGATCACGCGCCGGTCGCTGGGCTATGCCTATGTCAACTTCCAGCAGCCCGCGGACGGTGAGGCGACACCGGGCACCGACGCCGAGAGATGCATGTAGTGTAGGTTGCGTGTTGTGCATCTCAGCCGTATGCTGCTCGAGCGCCTGGGTCTGGTTGTGAATCATAAAGCGGTGAAGATGCAGCAGTGACTTGCATGCCTGTCGTATTTAGGGCGTGTGCGCTGTGCAGCACAGATAAACCCCCGTCCAGTTTGTCAGGGAAGCGCCTTGATCACGTTGATTATGGCTGTGAGACGTCCCTGCATCGTTAAGCTATATCATGCCGTTTGCAATAGGTTTAAACGCATTGGAGGAGGTGTCACGTGCGACTTCTCATATTTGGGTCGGACATGATCAGTGTGCGGCCCCAGATTTCTTATTCCTTCGTCTTTTAGGATTCAGTTTGTGCATGTCATGTAGGTGTTGGTGGTTGCACAGCACAGGTTCAGAAAATAGAATGGGATTGGGCAAAAATGCAATCAAAATTCAACTGGGGGGGGGGCAAAGCAATGTCTAACAAATGTATCGCTTTTATCCTTGGACTAGTTAATCTAAGACACTCTTTGGACAATTTGATCATTTACACGGGACAAAACCATGCATTTTCTTTTCGGTCAATTTCAAGATCATCTATTGTAAGCTTAAAGGAACACGCCACTATTTTTGAAAATGGGCAAATTTTCCAGCTCCTCTAGAGTTTCATTTACACGGGACAAAACCATGCATTTTCTTTTCGGTCAATTTCAAGATCATCTATTGTAAGCTTAAAGGGACACGCCACTATTTTTGAAAATGGGCAAATTTTCCAGCTCCTCTAGAGTTAAACAGTTGAGTTTTACTGTTTTCGAATCCATTCAGCCGATCTCCGGGTCTGGCGGTAGCACTTTTAGCTGTAGCTTAGCATAGATCATTGAATCTGATTAGACCGTTAGCATCTCGCTCAAAAATGACCAAAGAGTTTCTATATTTTTCCTATTTAAAACTGGACTCTTCTGTAGTTACATCGTGTACTAAGACCGACGGAAAATGAAAAGTTGTGATTTTCTAGGCTGATATGGCTAGGAACTATACTCTCATTCCGGCGTAATAATCAAGGAGCTTTGCTGCGTGCCATGGGTGCCGCTGGCGCAATGATATTGCACAGCGCCTGAAAATAGGCTAACTTCTGTCAACATAATCGACGTGAGCACCTGCTTGCACAGGGAGCGTGCTGGGGACTATTTTCAGGCGCTGCGTTTTAAATAGGAAAAATATAGAAACTCTTTGGTCATTTTTGAGCGAGATGCTAACGGTCTAATCAGATTCAATGATCTATGCTAAGCTACAGCTAAAAGTGCTGCCGCCAGACCCGGAGATCGGCTGAATGGATTCGAAAACGGTAAAACTCAACTGTTTAACTCTAGAGGAGTTGGAAAATGAGCCTATTTTCAAAAATAGTGGAGTGTTCCTTTAAGGACAAAACGCCACAAATGAAAATATGAATACCTAGATTTGACCATGTACTTGCCCAGTTGATTACAATTAAAAGAACCAAAGACTTAAACTACTTCAGTCTGTGTGCATTGAATTTATTTAATACACGAGTTTCACAATTTGAGTTGAATTACTGAAATAAATGAACTTTTCCACGACATTCTAATTTATTGGGATGCACCTGTAGATAAAGACAAATTTGTATCTATCAGAACAGAAGTGTGATTGTTGGATTAAGACCGGTTCAAAATTCACGTCATTTCATTCAGATTTTTCATTAGAGTTGAGAGTTTTACGGAGGGGATTTTGGAACTTATCACTCCATAAATGAGAAAATCCCATATTTTTAGTAATTAAATATTATATAAATAAAAACATCCTCATAAATCTGTCAAAACCTTCAGAATATAAATAGAAATAAAATCTTAAAGAAAACTCGTGATGAGCAAACAGATTAGACCATTTCAAAGACGGAATAGATTTTTAAAAAGGTTTCTCCTGGAATAATTTTATAATTTTATTAAACAGTATCATACATTCTATTTATTTGTTATTATTCCCATTGTTATTTTAGGTTTAAATATATGTTTTTGTATGTTGATTGTTTTTAAGATAAAAAGTATCATAAACAAAGTATTGAAATATTGATAATATCATAATACTGTTGACTTTGCCATGAATATACCCATTGCTGCTGATATGGCGTTAAATCATAAAGAAATAAACAGACACAAATAGATAGTGTAATAAACATTTTTATGTATTTTGGATGGAATCTTTCCGCTAGTCCAAAAGACAAGGATGCAAAACATGCAGAAATACTAAAACTGATAAGTGCATGAAACAAAAAAACAGTGGTTTTGCTAGTATTGTCTTGCCTTCAGTGCTAATCTTTTTAGTGGACTCATAATTGCTTTTGCTTCCAGCTGAACGGGCTCTAGACACGATGAACTTTGACGTGATCAAGGGTAGACCTGTCCGCATCATGTGGTCTCAGCGTGACCCCTCTCTGAGGAAGAGCGGCGTTGGAAACATCTTCATCAAGAACCTGGATAAGTCTATTGATAATAAAGCCCTTTATGACACCTTCTCTGCCTTTGGAAACATCCTGTCCTGCAAGGTAAGGCACATACACGCTTTTGAATGTGCTTTGCAGTGAGTTGATGATTGAATGTTGGATTTTTTTGTGCATGAGTGCTTCTGTCGGTCAGTGGGTGCATGATTTTATGCCTGATATCCTTTCTCAAGGTGGTTTGTGACGAGAATGGCTCAAAGGGCTATGGCTTTGTGCACTTTGAGACCCAGGAGGCCGCCGAAAGAGCCATTGAGAAAATGAACGGCATGTTGCTGAATGACAGAAAAGTGTAAGTGAGATTTTTAGTTGAAGGAAAATTGCTGAAAGAGCTTGCCAGCTAACTTGGGGAGTGGCTCGATTGACTAACAGACTTGATTTAGAATTTAAGTGTGTTGGAAGGGTTGAACTAAGTGACATTAAAGAATTTTTACGAAATATTATAATATAAACTTTAAAGGAATTGTTTGACCAAACGTGAAAATTTACAGAAAATGGTGAGTATTTTCAGCCATTTTCATTTTTGGGTGAACTATTCCTTAAATCAACATTCTGAAAAACAATTTGGTGTTCATTTTTGAATTGCATCTACATTTGTGTAAAGACCGCATGCAAGTATTATTGCATTATGACAGACATTGTGGAGTCTGCAATCCCTACAATGTCTTGCGCTCACCAAGGCTGCATACATTTATTTAAAAAATGCAGTAAGAAAGTAATTTTGTGAAATATTACAATGTAAAATAAGTGCTTTCTATTTGAATATATTTAAAAAATTTAATTATTCCTGTGAAAAAGCTGGATTTTCAGCACCATTACTCCAGTCTTAAGTGTCACATGATCCTTCAGAAATCATGAAATCAAGATCAAATGTTATCAATATTGAAAACAGTTGTGCTGCTTGATATTTTGTGGAAACCTTATGTTTTTTTAATTGTTATTATTTCATAATTTTCAAAAAAACAGGATTTGAGGAATAAAACGTTCAAAAGAAAACCATTTATATGAAATATAAATCTATTGTGACATTATAGATGTCTTTACTGTCCCTTTCAAACAATTCAATACATCCACGCTGAATAATGTATTTCTTTCAAAAATCTTACCCAAACCAAAACTGTTGATATTTTCCCCAAAGCTTACCCAATGTTAGTGTATATAATAGACAAAATTGCTTATTTGTTATACCAGTTTATACAAGTTAAGTAATTCTTCCCTGTTAATTGAGTAATACAAATTTTGGCTTTGGTTGTATTAAGGACTAATTACAAAGATATATGGTATATTGTTGAAAAATCCTAAATGTCTTTATAAAATGTAAGCTACATCACCCAGCCTCTTGAAATAACGGCTTTGAGATCCATTAGATCCTCCTATTAAACGCTCCTAATTTCTATCAGGTTTGTAGGGCGCTTCAAATCTCGCAAGGAGAGGGAGGCTGAGCTCGGCGCAAGAGCCAAAGAATTTACCAATGTGTACATCAAAAACTTTGGGGAAGACATGGATGATGACAAACTCAAGGACGTCTTCAGCAAATATGGTAAGTTCTTTGTAGCACTTCAGTTTATACATTATTATTCTCCATTGACTTGTACATTACAAAAACGGTTTCCTCATTTGATAGGTACTGCTATGAGCATCCGTGTCATGACTGATGAAAATGGAAAGTCCAGAGGATTTGGATTTGTGAGTTTTGAGAGGCACGAAGACGCACAAAGGGTCAGTTTAACTTAGGCCCAATCCCAATTCTACCCCTTAGCCCTTCCCCTTTCCCCTACCCCTACGTTTCGCGCGTTCACGTGAAGGGGTAGGGGTGTCTCGATTCTCTTTTGGTTGGAGGGGTAGACAGACAGCCCTTCAAACGAAGATTTTTCGGCACCACACTTCAAACGAAGGGGTATGAATTATCTCGGTGTAAACCGGCTTCAGGGGCAACATGGCTGCCCGAGCGGACAAAAAGACACATAAATGTAAGCATTTTTGGCATTAATAAAGATTTTAACAAAAAGTAATCATTTGTTTTATGTTACATTCAATCGTGAGTTCATATTTACGGTCATGTTACTCAAACAAATGTTTGCAAAAAATCGCTAATATTCGCAAAACTAACGTCATATCATTACAGACTGCACGATAGTGCCACAACATGTTTTCATGTCTGATCAGGGCGATAACCACCGTAGACATTGAGGGGGGCTAGTCCCCCCAATAATTAGAAATCGCTAAACTCTTTTCTCAAATATTGCCAATTCGAGAGAGAGAGAGAGATGAAAGTTGCGTGTATGCGCGTCTGCGTGTTTTTCTTTTTAGAGTGAGTTTACTTTAAAAAACTGCGATTTTATCCTCTCGTTGCTGGAAAATATAATGTAGCGATTCAGTATTTAAACCGTTATTAATAAAAGTCGTGGGGCAGCGTTGACAAGTTTCTTTTCTCCTGGATGTGTGAGCTGCGCGATCTCCGATATATATATATATATATATATGTGTGTGTGTGTGTGTGTGTGTGTGTGTCAGTAAGCAGCACATTAATATAGAACGGTAATTAAAAGCTCTAATGCACACCAGCACTCCAGTATAGGAGTGTGTATTGTAGGAGCTAGATGACGTATGATGACGTGTGACGGCATAGTAGTGGTGTCCCAATTCTTTGGGGAATATTTTCACCCCTACCCCTTGACACTCTGTTTCAAGGGGGAAGGGGAAGGGGTATAAAATAGAATTGGGATTGGGCCTTAATGTAATCAAATTAGCATAGTTGACTTCCTGAAGTCAACTTAACCATAGGATGCACATGTTCAGTGGTTCTGCTGTTCTCTTGCAGGCTGTGGATGAAATGAACGGCAAAGAACTCAACGGGAAGCTCATCTATGTGGGTCGTGCTCAGAAAAAAGTGGAGCGACAAACTGAGCTCAAGCGCAAATTTGAACAGATGAAGCAGGACCGCATGACTCGCTACCAGGTCAGTGAGGGTGAACTCTGACCTCTGCAGCCTTGTCAAATTTGGTGTTTCCTCCTCAGTGGACGGCACTGGCCAAAATGGCTGCAACAGTGAATTTGTAGTCCATGGGCCCCATGTTCCTGTATATAGTGGGTACTGGGGATAGAAGGGCTATGTACAAATGTTTTCGTTTTTTTTATTTATGGACCTGAGTTAGGCTGTGTAACTGCATTTGGGTCTAATTTTGTTTATTAAATCTAGGGGGAGTGTGTTGTAAGTGCCCTCACAGATGCAGTTCTTGCTGTCTTTACAGGGTGTCAATCTCTATGTGAAGAACTTGGATGATGGCCTTGATGATGAGCGTCTTCGTAAAGAGTTCTCTCCCTTCGGTACAATCACCAGTGCCAAGGTACAATTCATCAGTCTTCATTCACCAAGTTATTTATATACATTCTAGATGTTTTCTAAAAGATACCCAATTTGACTTGAAATCAAATTTGACTTTTACTTTAATACACTTTCTTGGTCTAACTGTATACAGTTTGTTAGTGCATGTTACGTAGTTGTCTTTTAAAAATATTTATAGGTGCTGCATGTCCTATTTTTGACTGTTCTGAAGCATAAAAACACCACAGTATGTTTGCAGATATTTAGCAAACATGCTAAGTTCACATACTTGTTTCTCAAAAAAATAAAAAATCCTACAGCCAGTTATTCATCCGCATTCATCATATCCGTGTCAGCATGTCTGTTTTTGTTTTGGTCTGTGTGACTCCGCCCACTGCCAGTTTACCCAATAGTATTTCAACACCCCGGGTTGCCAGTTGGCAGAAAACAGTGTATTGCAGCCATGTAAGTCAGCAAATGAACTGGATCAGAAATCGCAGATTCTACCCCACCTAAAAAGCCTCGGGATCCACCTAAAAAGCTCTAAGCAGAGAAATATTAAAACATGCCTAAATCAACTTACAGTGCAAGGCTTGTTGACTTCCATTGTCATTCGCGCTCGTTCCTGTTGTGTGTCCTAAATCTGGCAACCCACGTGAGCATCGAGTCTGAGGTGGAGGGGGCGGGAGAAACGACCCTCTCCAATATTTTACATTTGGACTGCAGTGCTCATTTCAGCTGCTAACCATCAAAGTTAAATACTGCACCTTTAACTTCCTCCACCTCCGAAACTGCTTTCTCTTTTCAGATGAGGACACCTAGGCCCAGTGAGCCCTTTAGCATTGTTGAAGTCTATATTTCTGGTAATAAAGTCTTGCCAATTGTCGACGCTGTAACCTGGCTCCATTCTGATATAAAAATGCCCAGCTTCAGCCATCCAGATAAATAAAATGAAGATTCCTGTGTTCCCCTTTATGTAATATCTTTGCAAATGCCATTTTATGTTGATTTCGTTCCATGTTGCCTTTTGGACAAAAACTGACATCTTCCCCCTCTTCTGTCACAGGTCATGATGGACGGTGGTCGCAGTAAAGGCTTCGGTTTTGTTTGTTTCTCTTCCCCTGAGGAAGCCACTAAAGCAGTGACTGAGATGAATGGCCGTATTGTGGCCACTAAGCCACTGTATGTGGCTCTTGCTCAGCGCAAAGAGGAACGGCAGGCCCATCTCACCAACCAGTACATGCAGAGGATGGCCAGTGTCCGTGCAGTGCCAAATCCCGTTATCAACCCCTACCAACCTGCACCTCCATCAGGATACTTCATGGCTGCCATTCCACAGGTGGGTTGGTTGTCATTAGGGCTGTCAAAAAAATTTGAATTTCGAATATTCGTCGAATTTAAAATAAAAATCCACATTCGAATGCAAAAACGTTGCATTCGAATTTCAAGTGTGCGTCAGGCAGCCTTATCAGTGGCGCACGAAATGCGACGACGATGTAAGTGTCATTGCATTTTAATGCTTTTGTTAGCCTATCCATTTGAACCCACTAGATGCGGCGCTGATACGTTGTTCATTCAAAATATTGCAGACAAAGAGAACAATTAATGAGGGGAAGATGTTGTTTACGTCAAAAATGAAACCAAGCCGTTCACACGGAACACATATTAATGGCGTTTCCTAGAGGGATATCTATCACCGTTGCACTCGTGTCTCGCACAAGAGAGCGGCATGTTTAGAAAGCCATGTAAAATTAATGTAAGTTCAACTTACATTCAACAAAAAAACATGTCTCAAGACTTTATGGCGGTTTTCCCCATCCCACTGCATCTCAAGTTTTTAAATGAAGAAAGTACTCTTTGTGATTGGCTTTCGACCCTTTGTATTAAACTGTACATACATGCATGGTGCTGTTTTTTTTCTAATTGTTTAAGCAACTTTATTTTTTATATATGGGTTATAAACATAATTTTAAACATTATGCACTTTTTTTCAAAGATAGTCATGTTATTTTATTATGCTTTGAAGAAACGTGCATAATATTTTGCTCGAATATAATTTGAATATTGATAATATTTAAGTAAAAAAAATTGAATTTAGATTTTCATCCATTTTGACAGCCATAGTTGTCATATTGCTTAGATTAACATTAGTGCTTTATTTTTCCTTAATGATGTTCTTGCATCACAGGCCCAGAACAGAGCTGCATATTACCCTACCAGTCAGCTCACCCAGCTCAGACCCAGCCCCCGCTGGACCACACAGGGAGTGCGGCCTCAGCGCAAGTCAACTTTTTATCCCAGAAACCTGCTTTATTAAATGAATCAAATGTTACTGATTCCTGATGTGCTGATTCATACTAATAATGACACAGAACCTTCTCTACAGACTTCCAGAACATGCCAGGCACAATGCGCCCATCTGCCCCCAGACCTCAGAGCTTCAGCACCATGCGTCCTGCGTCTCAGGTGCCCCGCATGATGTCCACGCAGCGTATTGGTGAGTAGTTTCAGCCTTTATATGCACCACAGCACCATGAGGTCTTGGTGATGTCGAATCTTCACAGTGATTTTGTGAATGTTTGATTGAATGTGTGATTGAACAGGCTTTGAACATACATTTAATTTGCCTTTAAAGTTTCTTAAAGACTATGTCATTAGTCTGGTTCAGAGGTGCTCAATCCTGGAGATCTGTTGTGCTGCAGAGATTATATCCAACCCTAGTCAAAATGTCTGAACCAAATAAAGATGTGTTTCAGTTTCTTTAAAATCACAAAGGCAGAAAACATTTTACTTCTTACAATATTAAACTTTCTTGGCTAGAGTAGCTGTTGGCTTAAATGATGGTTCCTTTAAAAACAGCCTCATAATAAATTTGGGTCTGTTTTGACCTATGAAGAGATCAGATCTAAATTATAGCTTTTAGTGCAGGAGCTAAACATTGCGAGCCATGTCTATATATATATATATATATATATATATATATAAAAATATATAAATATTCAGGTTGATTTGAGTCAAAGGAGGCTTTATAGATGACGTGTAGTAAAAAAAAAGTTTGAGTTATATATTTAAACACATTTCAGTTATATTTATTTATTTTGTTAGAAAAAAATATGTTGGTTTCATATATTTTCACCATTTTTGAGTTTATGTATTTTGACCAATTTGAATTCATGAGTTACAGTTTTTAAACAATAAGTTTGCATTGTTTTTGTATGCATTTTGTAAATATTGAAACGTTTTACATTAGTGGTTATTCTGGAGTTCATGTAAAATTGCAACATTTCTTGATTTTACAAAAAATGGTAATTGTAGTAATAACTGGCTTATAACACAGTAACAAAAAATTTGACTTTTTTTGTTTCCCATTCACTCATCAAAAAAAATTATTGGTCATATGCAATATGTTTTTAGTTGAAAAAAATAACGTAAGTAATGACTTCAGATGATGGGTCTGAACAGTTCCCAGAATGCAAAAATCATATGCAAATCAGAGATCAAGATATGACTAAAGAGGGGAAGAACAATTACCTGGCATGCGTGTGCAACATTACATGGAACAGATGAATGTGATCTTATCTCCACATGCAGACATGCCCATTATTAATATTCAGTTGTGTTTCTCTCTCAGCTGCTCAGACTATGGGTCCACGACCCACGACTGCAGCGGCTGCGGCTTCTGCTCCTCCAGTGCGCGGCCTACCGCAGTACAAATACACACCCAGTGTCCGCAGCCCCCAGCAGCACATGAACACACAGCCTCAGGTTGCCATGCAGCAGGTAAGACTCCGCTCGACCGTTATCCCATCACGCCTGAAAGATGTGCTTTTGAGTTTACTGTACTCATTTACTCTGGTTTACAGCCTGCTGTGCATGTGCAAGGACAGGAACCGCTGACGGCCTCCATGCTCGCCGCTGCTCTGCCACAGGAACAGAAGCAGATGCTGGGTAAAGATTGCTGGGTTAAAGATTTCCTGCTTTTGATTGGGTGTTCCTTCAACTAGGGTTGCATGGTATAGCTTACTAGGGCAGTATCGTGATATTAAAGGTTTTAAATACCTTTTTTTTTTAAGAATGGTATCATCAATGCGGTATTACCTTAAGTAATGTTGTATGTGTTTCAGTACACAATTCAAAGCGTTCATTTGAACATGTATGCACTCGTCATCGAGTGTTTATCGATGCTTCAGTTCGTTTTGCAGTGAGACGTTGGGCATCTTTGTTCTCACTGCAGTTTATTGAAGGACTGAAAAGATTTAGAAAGTTAGCAGTTCAACATTATAATATCTATATATTAGAATGTATTCTCTCAGTTCGTTCGTTGCTCATTTGACCACTCATTTGACCACAAGTGTAATGGTTAGATTATAGAACCATCTTTTCAGTGACGAATGCAATTCCATTCAACAGTTGCATTTGCACTCGGTTCTCATCAATCGTATCAATCCTTATATGTGACCCTGGAGCACAAAAGCAGTCTTAAGTCGCTAGGGTATATTTGTAGCAATAGCCAAAAATACATTGTATGGGTCAAAGTTATAGTTTTTCTTTTATGCCAAAAATCATTAGGATATTAAGTAAAGATCATGTTCCATGAAGATATTTTGTAAAGTTCCTACTGTAAAGACATCAAAACTTAATTTTTGATTAGTAATATGCATTGCTAAGAACTTCATTTGGACAATTTAAAGGCGATTTTCTCAATATTTAGATTTTTTTTTTTGCACCCTCAGATTCCAGATTTTCAAATAGTTGTATCTCGACCAAATATTGTCCTCTCCTAACAATACATCACCATACATCAACGGAAAGGAAAATGTACCCTTATGACTGGTTTCGTGGTCCAGGGTTACATATTATGATTTTAACATTATGAATGAATTATGTGTTGGAAATTTCAATATGACACAAGCAAGAGAGCTGTCTGATTGCAAATGTGACTGATTTTATATAGCAGTTCAATAAACAAAAAGTTCATATTAAATGACATTTTAGACACAGCTTTGTTAATGATGATGGTTTCACTCTATTTTTTTTCCAATGAAAATAGTTCTAAATATAGAACTGTTGCACTTCTTTGAGCAATGCAGTGGTGTTTTGTTTAGTTTCCGAATGAATCGTGTTTTTGAACAAATCCGGCGAATCAGTGATTCACTGAGCCATTCATAAAAAGAGTCACTTGATCCCTTCCTGAATGAATCAGCTGTTTTGAGCAAATTGGTTGAATAAATGATTCAGTGATTCAATCATTAAGACTTGTGTGCCACCTACTGGTGGTTTTAGGAAAACCTGGTCTGTTTTCATTTCTATTTGTGTATTTATGAAAATTTGGTTCATTTTGAAGATTTGAATTATGAATTATCACAATACTGCATGGTATCGTGATGCTACTTTGTATCGGGATGCGTCAGCTGGTATAGTATCGTAAGATATATTTATGGCATTGAGAAAACCCTACCTTCCACCACTCTATAGAATGTTTCATTTTCCTCTCACAGGTGAGCGTCTCTTCCCACTTATCCAGAATATGCATCCCAGCCTGGCTGGCAAGATCACCGGTATGCTGCTGGAAATCGACAACTCCGAGCTCCTCCACATGCTGGAGTCTCCAGAGTCTCTGCGCTCCAAGGTTCGACCGATCGGTTGTTTTTGTGAGCTCTACGGAATGAAGCATTGGAAGAGGTTTTGTCGATGTGTTTTGATGTTTTGCCGACTGTCTGACAGATCGATGAGGCGGTGGCCGTACTCCAGGCTCACCAGGCTAAAGAAGCCGCTCAGAAGACCGTGACCAACTCTACTGGCGTGCCAAGCGTCTAAGCCAAGGTAATGTGTTCCTTTTGTTTACAGATGTGTTTTTCTCTGCTCTCATCAAATGTTCGTTGTGTTGGAGAACTGCAAGGTCATGATGTCTCTGTTTTACAGGGGGACACAACCTCGAATCTTCACCGAGAGGAAAAAGTAAACATTGAAAAAAACAGAAAACATCGAAAACGATATTTAAAAAAGAAACTAGAAAGAGCCAGGTCTAGAGACGAGCATTCTAGGCCTAGTTAAGGTATTTTAAAAAAGGAATATAAAAAAGGAAAAACGGACAAAAATAATGTTGGGAGTTAAAAAAACAACACTTCCACAGTATGGGGAATAAACAGCCGTAAAGCATTCCTGCCTTGTTTTATTGCTTTTAATGCCTGGCTATGTCATGTTCTTAGTAGGGAGGTGAGAACTGACTGAACCAGCAATGTGAAGTTACGTTAAACTGAAAATATGCTTGCTCAAAGTTCATTAAAATGTGCGAGTGTATTCACTTGTCTACAGAATCTCTTTCAGTGGGGAGTTGGGATATGCTATGGTATGTTTTAAGTTCATGTTCTTAGACTAGATTGAAGTGGAAGATTGGGTCTCGTAGCGCTCTACTTTTACAGGCTGTGTGTGATTATTGGGTAGAACAAGGGTTAGGAATGTTGGAATGAAGGAGGAAGATGATGAGTGCCAGAAAGGGAGTGTAACTGCACAAAAAAGGAGAACAAAAACTGCATGGCTGACAAACTAATGTGAGCAAAAGTTGCCTTTTTTTATTGGGGCGTTTATAAAGAAATGGGATGTTGGGGTTATTTTAATAAGTGGAACCCTATTGTTCTACAGTTCTGTTGTAAAGAATAAAGTGAGGACATGAAGTAATTGTGATGGGACGGCAGAACAATACTGGTAAAACTTGAACCCACATTTCTTTTGAGTATTTGCTCACTATCATTTTTTCTATCATTGGGAGCCCATTTGAAGTTGTTATAAGTGTTGTGGGTTTTTCATTAAGTAGGGAAACGGAAGCAGTGTTAATTGCTCCGCCGTGAAGCCCCTGCTGAGCTCAAGTGTTTATGTCTGTTAGGATGTACCATTACAGATGAATTTATTTTTAGACATTTTCATTTCAAAGAAAGTGCACACTGTTTCCGAATTCCTCTCAAGTCTGCCCCAACATTAATTTCAGAAGTAGGTCATTGAGATGCTTTTTCTGAAGAATTGTTTACATAGTTTAGAGGTGTAGGTAATCACCAGGTTGAGTAGCAAGAACATGGACATCCTACAAAAGTGCCTTCACCTTGTATGGGTGATCCTTCAAAGAAGGCACCTTCACTGTGCTGGAGAATTCTAAGAATTCTAGTTTCAAAGAATAGATTTAAAATGTTTTTTTGTATATTGAGTTTCACTTTTATATATAATAACTGTTTATATTTAACTTTTAGATTTAATTTCATGTTTTTTTTTTAATTTATCTCCTGCACACTAAAATCTTAAAGGGGTCATATGATGCGATTACAATTTTTCCTTTCTCTTTGGGGTGTTACAAGCTGTTCGTGAATAGATAAGATCCCTAAAGTTGCAAAGACTAAAGTCTCAAACCCAAAGAGATACTCTTTATAAAAGTTAAAGACTCGTCCACACCCTCCTAAAACGCCTTGTTTAAACACGCCCCCACATGTCTACGTCACTATGTGGGAAGATTTGCATAACGCCGCCCAAATGTTCACGCAAAGAAAGAAGGCGTAACCTTATTGTTGCTGTCGTGGAGACGCTGTGTTTCATTGTGAAAGCGAAACTACTTTGTTTGGTCTTCCAAAAGAGGACACGACTAGAAATCAGTGGTTACGTTGTATTTACAACACTGTTCCAGAACAGTTTAACCCAAATATTCAGATGTGTGCAGCACATTTTACAGATGACGAGGACTGTTTCCTGATCCTGGGAGAGTAGACTACAATGACGGGCGGTTCTGACTCACAGACTGTAAGTACGTTTTCATATTTAAAGGATTTGCCACTGACGATTCAAACACGAGTTTTGGGCAGTGTAGAGTAATGTTTGTTTGTAATTTCTCCGATCACAAATGCAGACATGGTTTTATGTTTACACGGCGCGATGCAACGCAACGCGTAAAAAGACAGTATAAGTCATAATCAGTAATTATGTCCCCACTGGATGCAACAAATGCCTCGTTTATAATGGGTTTTCATGCTTTTGTCTCGTCGCTCCGGCCTGACAGGGCATCAACAGTATGTGAGGGGTGTAACATTTCTGTCTCACGCTTGAGGAATTCGGCCAATCACAACGCACTGGATAGTGTGGTGGCTTCTGCCATTGCTGTGAAGAATCTTTCTCAGAGTCTTGGAGTTTTGATGCCAGAAGAGGTTTTATTTTCCGAGACAATAAAACCTGAGAGAACTCTGCAGAGCAATCTCCAGACTCTTTTTCTGTGCTCTCTTATGTTCGTTCTCTAGGCTTGTTTAATGGTTTTATTCATATTTGTTATGGGATCATCACGATGCAGTCATGAGGCCTTCATTTTCTAGGCTTGTTTAATGGTTTTATTCATATTTGTTATGGGATCATCACGATGCAGTCATGAGGCCTTCATTTTATGTTCTGTGAAAATAAGAGCCCCATTATGGGCCATCATGTGCTTATCATGTACTTCACCATATGTCTGCACATTCCATTCTCATACAGATTTCTATACATGCAGGCAAATGCACATGATTATAATAGTAGAATAACTTAATACATAAATGGCCACATTCACACTGAACTTATACCTGAACAATTTACATTTTGATTAATTAAAATCTTCTACATTAGCTGGCCAATCACCACACACCTCGTTTTTCAGACCGATGAGCTTTGTAAAAATCGACACGTTTCAGAAAGGCGGGGCATAGAGGAGAAATAATAATGTACAGTATGTGGAAAATAATGTGTTTTTTTTAACCTTAAACCGCATAAACACATTTCATTACACCAAATACACAAAATACTGTTCTTTTTAGCAACATCATATGACCCCTTTAAAGGGGTCCTATTATGCTCTTTTACAATGTCTTGAATTTGTTTTGGGGGTGTAACTCATTATTTTTCACATAATTTACATTATTAAAATACCTTGCTCCCCAGCCTGGCACAAACGACTCGATTAGTTCCGGGTTTGATGAAGGCCCGCCTTCCGAAAAACGAAATGTGATGTGATTGGTTAGCTGTCCCAGTGCGTTGTGATTGGCGAACAGCTTAGACGGTGTTTCAGTACTGCCCCGCCCCTTGCCAAAGCAGCAAGTTTAGTTAAGGATGGCGTCAATATTGCCATATCAATTTGAGATGAATTCAGACCCAGAGAATATTGAACAAGAGGATCACGCAGAACCTTTGCACGCACGGATATTGCAAGACATATTAGAGTGGTAATGTTATTGTTGTTGTTTTTTCTTTTTGGCTAAATCACGTTTTAGATAGGATGTCAACAACCACTTAAAAATAACTGCATTTACTATGTACAGATAAGTGCATATGTATTATTTTTATTGTTATTTAATTCTAACATTATAACATGAATTGCAGTGAAACTGTTACACAGTTGAATTTATTTATACCATAGTCCAGTGTTTCCCAGGCGGCATATATATGCAAACTCATTCTCTGCCAGCAGGAGGCGCTGTTGGAGCGGTAGAAATCGAGGTTTCCCCGGTAAGGGCTGTACACAAAGCAGCGCTCCGCTCAAAAAAAACACTGCTTTATCAGACATTACATACAAGATTACATGAAAATGACAGTCGTTTTCCTTCAGAAATACAGTGATATAAAAACACCCGGCACTCAACGTATGGGAAACACTGTAGTCTCATAATTGAAGTGTAAATTCTGCAGATTACATCATTGTCCAATATTGTACTGTCAGCAATTTATTATAAAAACGTTTTCAGAATTGTAACATACATATTTACATACATAATTATTTAGGCGCACGTGTAATAACTTGCGAAAACGAGGCTACAGCAGCCCCTCCCCACCCCCCAACCATTCGAATTTCTGTAGGCGGGAATTATTTTAATGATATTCTAATGGACCACTTTGTGACATCACAAACCCCGGAAAACAACGCTGTAGTCCAATCGAGCCGTTCGTTGTAGTTCTTGAAAAGGGATTTTTAAAAAACAAAATATCTCCCTTTGGAGTGGACTTTGAGATTTGTAAGTTTGAATATCTTTTTTATGCCCAAACATACACACTACACACTGACTAAAATTAAAAAAGTGAAAAAACATAATAGGACCCCTTTAAAAAATTTGAAAGCAGGTTAAATCTCAGTGGTTCTCAGCCTATTTTACGCAAAGACCCCCTCATATAAGCTACAATATTTCTTATTTCTACTTCAATTATTTTCAAAGCTGCTGTGGCGAGTATCCCGAGTCCAGATTAGCGTCGCCCTGGAAACGCCGCTGCCACACTGATCACCGACGCACAACACCTGTGCATGATGAGTGGCGCACCTGGAGCTCGTTCCCGCTGGCCTTAAAAGCCAGGAGAAGAGACGCCAGCGGGAGAGCACCCCAGAGCTACAGGCGGCATTAACGATTGTTCTCCTTATTTCACAGAATCTGAAGGCACCCAGGGAGAGGGATCTGCACCACGGCACTTCACCCCACGAGTACCAGTGTGAGACGGGCACCGAGCACCAGTCATCAAGGGCACGTGTGATCAGTGTGTGGGCAAATAAATCACCCTCCGGGGCTCTCAGGCTGCAGCAAAGTCACATTGTGCAGAGGACTCATCTGGTTCCTGTGGTCTTGTCCCGGTGGTCGTCTGAGACAAGGTCTTTACAGGGGATCTGTATCTGGGGCTCCTCTAGTTGTCCTAGTCTCCGCTGTGGAGGTCCTCTCTAGGTGCTGATCCACCATCTGGTCTGAATACGTGCTGGATCCGGGTGACTGCAGTGACCATCTGATCTGGATACAGACTAGGTGGCTACGGTGACCTCGGAATAAGAGAGAAACAGACTAATATTAGCGTAGATGCTATTCTTCTAGTGATGTTGCAAGTACATCGGGTGTTATGGGAAGTGTTCCCGGTTCCGGTTGACCTAATTAATGCAGCCTAAAAATCCTTTAACGGATTTGAATATTAGAAGCGCTAAATAAGCAAAGTCAAGTTTATTTGTACAGCACTTTTCACCATACAAATCATTGCAAAGCAATTTTACAGTAAATTAAGTTTCTACAATATTTAGTGGTAGCTTATCAGTGGTGACTGTCAGTTAATGTACATATGGCAGAAATGTACAGAAACATCAATTTAAGACGTAATAAAACAGACGATCAACACTATTAACGGCAATTATTATATGATGCAATAGTTCAAAAGTAATGATAATTTTTTCACTTAAAAGTATTGTTACTGGCACAAAGTGATAATATTTGCTTGATAGGACCATTGCTGCTGATATTCAACCCTGTAACAGTTAGTCTTACACAGTGCTGGTTATATCTGATTACATGCAATGTGGATTACATAATCAGATTCCAAATATTAAGTACTTCGTTTATATTACATCATGTCATTTAGATTATATTACATTTTAAAACGTGCATAATCATATTACAGTTACTTTTATATAGATTACATGATTGCATATTATTCACACAGTGGCAGTAAATTATAATTAAATTATAATTCATGATTTTGCCCTAGAATTCTTCTCTCTTAAATTTTCCTTTCTAAACATTTCACGGCTTTTTATATTCAGAAAGTCTTCCAGGTTTATGGAATTGCACACATCAGCTAGTCTGGTGTTTATACACTGTAAAAAAAAAAAATATATATATATATATATATTTATATGTTCAGTAAGCCGTGGCGACTTATGCTTTTACTTAAACTCAACGCAAAGTTATATGAAATTCAACAAGATTTTTTAAAGTCAGTTTAAAGATTATTCTTAAAAATGTAAGGCAGCAACTGAAGTTTTTAATTTGAAAGGTGAACATTTTTCACAGCGTAATTACACAGAAAATTTGACCACACTGAGTTTTTAAAGGGGTCATATGATGTTTCTAAAAAGAACATTATTTTGTGTATTTGGTGTAATGAAATGTGTTTATGCGGTTTAAGGTTAAAACACATTATTTTCCACATACTGTACATTATTGTTTTTCCTCTATGCCCCGCCTTTCTGAAACGCGTTGATTTTTACAAAACTCATCGGTCTGAAAAGCGAGGTGTGCTGTGATTGGCCAGCTATCCAGTGCGTTGTGATTGGCCGAATTCCTCAAGCGTGTGACGGAAATGTTACGCCCCTCACCATACTGTGATGATGCCCTGTCCGGCCAGAACGACGAGAAAAAAATTATAAAACCCATTATAAACGAGGCATTTGTTGCATCCGGTGGGGACATAGTTACGGATTATAATGACTTATACTGTCTTTTTACGCATTGCATCGCAATGGTAAACATAAAACCATGTCTGCATTTGTGATCGGAGAAATGACAAACAACAAGCCCTACTCTACACTACTCAAAACTCGCTCAAAACTCGAATTGTCAGTGGCAAATTCTTTAAGTATAAAAAACTTACTTACAGTCTGTGAGTCAGAACAGCCGGCATTGTAGTCTACTCTCCCAGGATCAGGAAACAGTCCTCTATAGATGCGCTGCACACATCTGAATATTAGGGTTGAAGTGTTCTGGAACAGTGTTGTAAATACAACTTAACCACTGATTTCTAGTCGTGTCCTCTTTTGGAAG
>NW_015505566.1:720924-726425 GCF_001515645.1 Sinocyclocheilus grahami | reverse complement strand
TTTATAAAGAATATCTCTTTGGATTTGAGACTTTAGTCTTTGCAACTTTACAGATCTTCTTTATGCACCAAGAGCTTGTAACACTCCAAAGAGAAAGGAAAAATTTAAATCACATCATATGACCCCTTTAAGGTGGAATATGGCAAAATATTACTGTGCAGTATAAACTCTACATTTCCTACTGACTGCAAAGAATTACATGTCAAATCTAAAAATAAAAATAAAAGCATTTGGAGATATGCTTTTTTCCCTCAACATTGCATATCATATCAGCTACTGACAAACACATTTTAATGAATCATTATGAGTCATTTAACAACGTATTACTGTCTTTTTGCATTTTAATGTGTTTGAAAGACAAACGCCTTCCATTCATGTCATTTACAGTATAATCCACACGTGCATAGCAAACAGAATGGATAATTGAGTAATATCTCGATAATTTAACAACACATTCACATGTTCACCGTTCGCTGTCATCAGTTAATGGTCCTACTGGTTTATTGTTAATTAGTTAAATTTGACATTTCATGGTTTAATTATTTGCTTCGCACAATGCCATGTTTAATACACTTCATGATGTTGATAACAAAGAATGGAATAGATTTTCTTGGTTGGGTCTAAAGTAATCTAAAAGTAATCAAGTGTAGTCTGAATATATAAACTAATATGTGTAGTCCAACAGATTGTTACTACTGTTTTCATGATGAAATCTGTAATCAGTAATGAACTACAATTTGTAAATAATCTACCCAGTCTTAAATTAGTTTGAACATAACAAGGTTTGCATAAAATATGTTTTGAAAGACAAATGTAATGGCTAACTTTTTTTTTTTTTCCAATTATAATGTGTGACATTAACAATGAAATAAACTCTAAAATTACAGCAAATAAATGAACGCTAAATAGAAATTTAAAAAGAAAAAATAAATTAAAAAATGGCAAAAGCGCATAACAGAATTACTAAACCGTACACTAAAATTAAAATTAAAACTATAAAAATAAAACAAATTTTAAATATTAATAAATACTATAATATAACACTGCAAGTGATATGGTGCTTTAGGTTTGGATTCTGAGGGGTGTTAGGGTGCTCGTTTAGTAGATGCTTATATACTGGCCTACATGGTTTAATTATTTGCTTCGCACAATGCCATGTTTAATACACTTCATGATGTTGATAACAAAGAATGGAATAGATTTTCTTGGTTGGGTCTAAAGTAATCTAAAAGTAATCAAGTGTAGTCTGAATATATAAACTAATATGTGTAGTCCAACAGATTGTTACTACTGTTTTCATGATGAAATCTGTAATCAGTAATGAACTACAATTTGTAAATAATCTACCCAGTCTTAAATTAGTTTGAACATAACAAGGTTTGCATAAAATATGTTTTGAAAGACAAATGTAATGGCTAACTTTTTTTTTTTTCCAATTATAATGTGTGACATTAACAATGAAATAAACTCTAAAATTACAGCAAATAAATGAAAGCTAAATAGAAATTTAAAAAGAAAAAATAAATTAAAAAAATGACAAAAGCGCATAACAGAATTACTAAACCGTACACTAAAATTAAAATTAAAACTATAAAAATAAAACAAATTTTAAATATTAATAAATACTATAATATAACACTGCAAGTGATATGGTGCTTTAGGTTTGGATTCTGAGGGGTGTTAGGGTGCTCGTTTAGTAGATGCTTATATACTGGCCTAAGCAAACACAGCTGTTATTCACACACAGCATCTTTCCCACTGCAACAGAACTAAAAACATGCTTTCAGTTGCTGGTTTGTCTCCATAAATCCGAGTCCAACAGCGCATGTCTGTATCTACCTGGCCATAACTGCTTGCTCACGCTTGGGTGCCTGCGCCCTTAACGACTCTCTCAGGGCCAGCCATTACAAGTACTCACTGATTTCCCTCCCAGCCAGGTGAACATAACATGTTGTCTCGACAGCTGTTCCGTGAAACGCCTCGGGCATCTGAATGTTCTCAGCTGCTGAGGTCATGGGTTTGTTCCCCATGAAACACTGATATAACGTGAGCACTGACTGCACTGGATGTCTGTAGAAGTATGCAGCAAAGTTAATGCCTACAGCCTGCTTTTACATCTACAGTACAGTAGTAATGATGTAAGGAAGTGAAAAGTGTGCTTGATTGAATTGTATGTGCATTTATAGTGTACTTCAGATCTTAAAAGTATATAAAGTATATATGATAAACTGTACTTGCGGATAATAAATATGAAAAAACGGCATTTATGTGTAGCCTACTTAAAGTGAGTTCACTTTCATTACTAGGTTTCTTAACGTACCTAAGTACACTTTGTAAAAGTTTTACTTTAAAGCACATTTTAAATCATTGTTTTAAAATCTTTTGTCGTGTTTAAAGAAGTGCACTTAGTTTGATGTGTTGACTGACATACTAAAGCACATGTAAAGGACTTGATTATAGTTTTTACTGTAGTGTGTTATTCGATATTACATTTAAAGTGAATATATTTTAAATATATTCACTAAAGTGAAACTTCATCATTACAAATGTGTAATTACAAATATATTTAACTGCATAACATACAAGTTTCAATAGAAATGACATTAAAGTGTATTTTAGTTTACCGTAAATTCTTGTCAGTACATTCAGCAGTACACTTTAACCATATTTCAATGACAATATATTTATGAAATTACATATAAAGATATACTTAAGTCCTATTTAAGTTGGTCAAAAAGCACTCTTAAGTTTAAATAATTTAATATAAGTTTAAACTATAATACATTTCATACATTCAGTTTACATGCAGTTGAGTCTCTGGAAACATTACATTCAGTTCACTCTTTGTTTAAAGGGTTAGTTCACCCAAAAATGAAAATTAGCCTGTGTTTTACTCACCCTCGAGCCATCTTAGGTGTATATGACTTTCGTCTGAAAGAAGAATCTAATCTGAGTTATATAAAAAATTGTCCTGACTATTCCAAGCGTTATTATTGTAGTGGGTCGGTGTTTCTCTTTAAAGGGTTAGTTCACCCAAAAATGAAAATTAGCTCATGAATTACTCGCTCTCAAGGCATCCGAGGTGTATATGACTTTCTTCTTTCAGAAAAATCCAGTCAGAGTTATATTAAAAATTGTCTTTGATCTTTCAAGCTGTTTAATGGCACTCAGCGGGTGTTACAGTGTATCAGTCCAAAAGAAGTGAAATAAAGCGCATCCATCCATAATAAAAAGTGCCTCACACGGCTCCGGGGGGGGTGAACAAAGGCCTTCTGTATTGAATCCATGCGTTTTTGTAAGAAAAATATCCATATTCAAAATGTAATAATCATTTTAATGTATCTTGCGCTCTCTGTTGTACACGGAAGCAGCTCTGGGTGGATGACGTATGAGGTCGGCTTTGTGCATGCACCGCTCAGAAGTGACGAACGCGGAAGCGCAGCGGAGAGATCAAAACAAAACGCCGTTCATGAATTAGAAGTACAAATCGAGGATTTGTAAAGAAGAATGTCAGAGGATTTCGATATAAGCCAAGAGGAGACTGGTTCTCCTTTGCTAAAGTAAGGAAACTTTGCTTTGCAACAAACGTTGGTTTTCACGAGACTCACCGGTGCATACGTCATGCTCGTCATGCTCCTGGAGCTGCTTCCGTGTATAACTGTTGGCGCAAGCTACATTAAAGTGATTATTACGTTTTGAATATGGATATTTTTCTTACAAAAACGCATGGATTCGCTACAGAAGGCCTTTGTTCACCCCACGGAGCCGCGTGAGGGACGTTTTATTATGGATGCGCGCACTTTATTTAACGTGTTTTGGACTGTTGAACAGAAACACCCGCCTACTGCAATGATAGAGCTTAAAAATGCCAGGACAATAAAATATAACTCCGACTGGATTTGTCTGAAAGAAGACAGTCATATACACCTAGGATGACTTGAGGGTGAGTAAATAACAGGCTAATTTTCGTTTTTGGGTGAACTAGCCCTTTAAAGCATATTATTTCCTTAATAAGTACTCTTTTTAAAAGTATGCTTAAGTGTACTTCTTTTTCACAAGGGTGGCCTTGAATGAAAAAAAGACTGTCCTCTGCTGAAGTGTACAGAAGTTGTCTTAAGTTGAGTTCATTCTGGGAAGCCTCCATCTCAGGTGTACTTGGAGTTGAAAAGCAGCTTGTGTTCTTGTAAGGGGAGGGAAAACCATACATCAATGGAAAGCTTATTTATTCAGCTTTCAGATGTATAAATATCAATTTTTAAAAAATTGACCCTTATGACTGGTTTTGTGGTCCACGGTCACAAAATATTTCATTACGGTAATAAAAAAACCAAACAATATATTATTTGATTTTTAAGGTATTTACACATAATGGTAGTATTTGTTTTAAAGCTTTCATTTTTTTCTGATTTTAATCATTTTTAAATCATTATATTGTGGTATTTTTTTATACCTATATACATATTATTACAGTAATATGACTATATTACATTATACATATAATAATGAGAATCTGTGGTAATCATAACTTAGATTTATGTGAATTGTAAATAAGTAAATAAATAAATAAAACATCTGACGACAATATCTTTATGGTATCAGACCCCATTTTTTGATTTATTTGAAATATAAACGTATTTATTTTTGGTGAAAGATTTTATTGATTCGTTGTTACTATTGCTTGAGACTTCAGACTGTTATTCGCGTTCTTATTGATTAATATGATATCTTTGACTTTATACATGGGTTTTAGTTTAATGTTTTAGTGCTATAGGGGAAATTTGAGAGATTAAGGAATAAAAATGGGTAATTTTACTATTTTTTACAGAATTGAATAGTTGACATGCTGTAGGGTTCTTTAGTCCCTGAGGAGAAATAACATGCGCTCTAGAGTACTTACAGTATACAGTTATCTCTATCTGTCAGATCAAGAGGTTGTCAGTTCATTTGATTCATTACCTTTGTCAACCAACACAGCAAAACAGACAAACAAACCTCTTAGAAATACTAGGATCTCTCTGGTTCTGCTCTCAGACTGAACAAAATGAGTTGGGATTGATCCATGTAAATCATTTATCATTGATCCAGGGTTTTTCTACATCTTCTTGCATCCCAGGTGGATTCAGCTGACAATACTGATTGTGTTGAAGAATGTGTCCCTTCTGCCAAAGATGAGGTTTATTTTCTGTTCTGTGCTCTTACGCAAAGAAAATTTATTTCCTTATATAATAACTGTCAATGTATTAAATCATTCAATGTATATTGAAAATCCTAAAATTGTCATTTTAGTTTTTTTCTTAAGTACCATCACATATTTTCATATACGTAATGTATAACTATGCATACAAAAAGGGGAGATAAAATATAAAGAATATGTGTTATTCATTGCATTCGTTGCTATATATTTTTTAATGTATCAATATATAGCTATGCATAAATATAAGCACTATAGTTTCCCATATGGAAATGTAATATTTAATGTATTCCATTATATTTTCGCATAT
>NW_015505566.1:710477-720889 GCF_001515645.1 Sinocyclocheilus grahami | reverse complement strand
ATATATATATATATATATATATATATATATATAATTTTTTTTTGTAGTTATTATGAATAAGAAAAATGAGCCTGTTTAACTGTTTAAATCTAGATCTACTATGAAATTCATCAGAATTTAACCCTTGATGTTTTGGCCTATTATTATTATTATTATTATTATTATTATTTGTTCTTGCCAGGTTGCATTATGTTTCTATCTGTTTCTTTAGCAGCTGAAAGGGATGTGTATTGTGTAAAGGTCAAAGCTGTTTCCCCACTCTCCCCAGTCACATTAGAATAAAAAGGACAGTGTCACAGAACACATACATATGCACATGAGCCGAGATGCATGCAACACTCAGATGTAAATGTCCTGTGATTGTATTGTGAGGTGCTGTTGTTAGACTGAGACTCTCTTAACATCACTCCTTACACTCTAAAAAATGCTGGGTTAAATACAACTGGGTAAAATAGGGACAAACCCAGCAATTGGGTTGTTTTGACCCAACGATTGAGTTAAATGTTTGACCCAACCTTCTGGGTAGTAACCCAACCGCTGGGTCAAAACAGCCCAACCGCTGGGTCAAAACAACCCAACCGCTGGGTCAAAACAGCCCAACCGCTGCGTCAAAACAACCCAACCGTTGGTTCAAAACAACCAAACCGCTGGATCAAAGCAACCCAACCGCTGAGTCAAAACAACCCAACCGCTGAGTCAAAACAGCCCAACCGCTGGGTCAAAACAACCCAACCGCTGGGTCAAAACAGCCGAATTGCTGGGTCAAAACAGCCCAACCGCTGGTTCAAAACAACCCAATTGCTGGGTCAAAACAGCCCAATCGCTGGGTCAAAACAACCCAATCGCTGGTTCAAAACAACCCAACCGCTGAGTCAAAACAGCCCAACCGCTGGGTCAAAACAACCCAACCGCTGGGTCAAAACAACCCAACCGCTGCGTCAAAACAGCCCAACCGCTGGGTCAAAACAACCCAACCGCTGCGTTAAAACAACCCAACCGCTGGGTCAAAACAGCCCAACCGCTGGGTCAACACAACCCAATAGCTGGGTCAAAACAACCCAAACGCTGCGTCAAAACAGCCCAACCGCTGGGTCAACACAACCCAACAGCTGGGTCAAAACAGCCCAACCGCTGGGTCAAAACAGCCCAACCGCTGGTTCAAAACAACCCAATAGCTGGGTCAAAACAGCCCAATTGCTGGGTTTGTCCCTATTTTACCCAGCACTGGGTTGTATTTAACCCAGCATTTTTTAGAGTGTATGTTGTGACGTAACACACAGCTGGAGGACGCTGCTCTTCTGCTGGATTCCTGCTCGGTTTGAGACCTGGATAATTCCCTTTGTCACATGCATTGCTGCAATGCATACAAATGGCCGTTTATATTTGTCACAAGAACTTATGTTATTCAGAAAACACTGAACCGTGTGCCCTGTCATCATTTACCAGTATCCCACAAAAGGGAATATTTATCTTGGCTCTGATTGACTTCATATGAGGAAGGTTTTGTGTTGAAACTCTCTATAATTAGAGCTCTGGTTTGGACACCATCAGGCAGCAGCTCAATTGCTCCAAATGGAAATAAGCTTTTAAGAGCTTTTGCCGCTTGACTGTGAGTTTTGACCACAGTGATGCAAATTACCAGGGTTTCCCGACATGTAATACACTTGAAACCATTTATTTCATAATATAAATAACTTAACCTTACAAAAAATGGCTGTGTGTGGTGAAGTGATGGTAATACCATGGTATTTTAATAAAAAGACTTCACACTTTAGAAGCTTTAGTTTCCAAAGTACAAAAATGTACGTGGTGCTCGCATTAAAACAAGAATAAAAATACTATTAAAAACTAAATCAATTATAAAAGTGAATGTAAATATATATTTAGATACATGAAGTGAACAATTGATATATGTAGTAATAATATTATTATATATATTGTGTGTAAAACATTATATACACACACTATCATTTGCTCACTTTTTATGTTACGTCTAAATGCATTTACATTTGTTTTTTCTTATTAATTATTAAATGTAGTATATGGTAGTTTAATATATGGTAATCCTTCTCAACCATAGAATCAAATATCATTCATATTTGATACTATTACATATACTAAGGCATTTCAAAGAATTTCAGATAAAAAAGGTAAAATACCATATTAAAAGGCTGTGATAGGTCCAAAAACCTTTTTTAAAAAAGGTTACAAATAGCTAGTTTTATTTAATTTATGAATTTTCTGAAATAAGCATGAGAACACCTTTTGCTCATTTATTTATCATGCTGAAAATGGGCGAGATTAAATACATTTTCATATAATAATAATAATAAAACTTGTAAAAAATATGATAAAAGCAACAAAAGGATATCAATTATTATCCTATTTTATAAACCTAAAGCAGTCCTATTTTAATGAAAGGGTATAATTTTATAAAAGAAGAGCTGTTTGGGCAGGTCCGTGTGTAAAAACCAGCAAAGAAATATCTCGAGTCTGGGAAACTGGGTTATGAGTAGATTATAAGCAGATCTGGTCTTTACTAAAGTCATTTGGCTTTGAGGAACGCACGACGACTCTCGCGAGATTTGAGTTTGAACCGATATGTGGGCGGAGCCGCCGCCAGACGGAGGCCAGTGAGTCAGAGACGAGGACGGACCGACTGCAACCCGACTAAACAACTCCCTCAAGTAACTTAGCCTTCTTCTGACACCGCACTCGGAGTTTGTCGCCTGGGATGAAATGCTTTTACGTGGATGACTTGAAAGGTGAGTCGTCGAAATATAAGGCTAGTTTGACGGTTGGGCTAACGGTCGTGTAAAAATATGATAAAAGCAACAAAAGGCTATCAATTATTATCCTATTTTATAAACCTAAAGCAGTCCTATTTTAATGAAAGGGTACAATTTTATAAAAGAAGAGCTGTTTGGGCAGGTCCGTGTGTAAAAACGAGCAAAGAAAGACGCTGGATCAAAACAGTGTACAAAGAAATATCTCGAGTCTGGGGAAACTGGGTTATGAGTAGATTATAAGCAGATCTGGTCTTTACTAAAGTCATTTGGCTTTGAGGAACGCACGCTACCGTTATAGTGCCGTACAAGAAAGTCAAAAACAATAATAGCAATTAATTAAAACGCGTAAGTAAATACCTGAAAAACTACACATTAAATGCCTGTGAGTGCAAGTCGTGATTGGAACATCTGCAGAGAGGTCGAAAAAGCACCGAGTCTACTAATGTGGTCTGATTTTGATGGGAAACCAAGGGAGATACAGATCATTTTGAACCCTACAGCACCAGCGGATGACCGAAGACATTTGTCATAGGGAACGACTTAGTATTTTTGAAAGTGACAGAAAAAAACTCCTCTTGGCACAAAATAGACATTGCTCCTAAATTATTACATATCAAATGGTTTCAATCTTTAATATATATATATATATATAAGACTGGACTTCTACAGAATTGTACTTGTTTATGCACGTTATTACAGTAGCTATTACTGGATAATCCAATGCATAATATGTAACAGCAGCATGTTTATTGACCTAATTTGGCATAATATTTCTGATAAAATCTTATATATATATATATATGTATGTATATGTGTGTGTGTGTGTGTGTGTGTGTGTATATATTTTATGTTTTTCTTTGTTTGTTTGTTTGTTTATATATAAGTGATATTTAACAGAAATATTATGCCAAATTAAATCAATAAACATTTAATAAAATGTGATGTATATAACTTTGTTTATATGCAAGTAAACAATTTTTGAAAAAATATTACTTTCATGTATTTGTGTGTGTGTGTATATATACGCACACACACACATTTTTGTTTATAGAAATCATATTTATCAGAAATGTTATGCCTAAATTAAGTCAAT
This sequence comes from Sinocyclocheilus grahami, assembly GCF_001515645.1. Lineage (NCBI taxonomy): Eukaryota > Metazoa > Chordata > Actinopteri > Cypriniformes > Cyprinidae > Sinocyclocheilus > Sinocyclocheilus grahami. Next base: position 717,007 of record NW_015505566.1, on the reverse strand, counting down.
AAACATTCTGGTAAAAAATTACTAATGTATAATAACTGTTTTTATATATTTATTTGTTTACAAGTAATATTTATCATGTATATAGTTTATTTATATATATAAATAATATTTATCAGAAACATTATGCCAAATTAAGTCGGTAAACGTATCTGTGATATAGAAATCATATTTATCAGAAATGTTATGCCTAAATTAAGTCAATAAACATTCTGGTAAAAAATTACTAATGTATAATAACTGTTTTTATATATGTATATTTATTTGTTTACAAGTAATATTTATCATGTATATAGTTTATTTATATATATAAATAATATTTATCAGAAACATTATGCCAAATTAAGTCGATAAACGTATCTGTGATTTATTATCGGCGTGTTGTTGTCGTCTCCGTGTACTGGAAGCTTGTGACACTATAACAAATTCCTTGTATGTGCAAACATACTTGGCAGTAAAGCTCTTTCTGACTCCGATTCTAAACTTTAAGCAAACAGTCTGCTACTCTCTTATTATGATGCCTATATGATTTAATGCAAAGCTGTCTTTTATGTAGGATCAGGATTTAGATGTCCTCAACCTGAATATCTGGGTGATCTCATTCTGCCACAGGTTATTAGACCAGATTTAGCAACTTGGATGACCACAAATGTAGCAGAGGATCTGCTTGAGAAGATTGTGATGAAGTTCTTTCAGGAAAAACAGCGTGACGTTGAGATCTGTGTGTATTTACCTTGTTTACAAATTCCCCATGGTCCTGTTCTTGACCTTAATCAAAGTCTTGGGCTTGTTTCTCTCTGCGTAGCTGGAGAACAATGAGTGCTTTATGCTTGAGCTGGAAGTGCCATGAAATCAGGTGGCTTACTAAACGCACACCAAACTGAGCTAATAAGAGTTTGTGTGTTTTGAAAGCCAGATGTGCCCCAGAATGGCAAGGGATGTTGTTGTAGTACCTCTTTAGCCAATGTGTGTTAACACAGTGCATTAATTCTTCTAGGAAAAAAGTTTTCAGTGACATGAAATTCAAATTCTTTGCTGTAGAGACAAATGTTTTTGCCTGCCTGCCGCAGGCATCAGTGTTCAAAGCATGGCTGGTAATGTAGTTGATGAATTCTTTGCGTGTAGAGGTCAGGTCCTCATTACATCAGCCACAGTGTTTATGCATGCTTTCATCACAAGTCCCCACAATGCAGTTGTTTCAAAGACCTCACTGGCAGTGATCCGTGCTGCAGCCATTTATCTAATGACTAGTAGGTAATTTCTCTTATAATGCAGCTAACAATTTAGTATAGCAGCTTTCAAAATAATAGTGATCATAGGACTGTTCACACTAAGAATGATAATGATAGCTAGAAAGTTTTAATAATCTAATTCTGTGAGAAAGGAAAGTCCAAATCATAAGTAGAATGGTAATACAGAGGAATGGTGTCATTGGAATCACTTTTAAAATGATTTTTGCTAGAGGTGCTCCGATCGATCGGCTACCGATCACTATCGGCCGATAATCACATTGGGATGTTTGATCGGCGGTCTCTAAAAAGGCCGATCTCAAGCTGATGACGCTGCCGTGAGAGATTTGGCACGACATGCAGCGGCACCGTCTCAGTCTCTGTCCGGCACGGGTGAAATAATTATAATGCTGAAGGTGAGGTATTTCTTCATATTACTTCATTAAATAAGTTATAAAGTAATTTGAAAACCTTGTGTGAGATGTAATTTCACAAACAGCGTGAGTGAATCACCGCGCACGCTCTCTCTCTTTCTCTCTCAAAATACGCAAATGGCTTCAAATCATCACACATCGCGTCTGTCTATAAGCGAGCTGCACTGCACAGTTGACACAGGAATTGTCACTTGCACAGTCGAGGCAGTGTCATATCGTCACTAAAGTGTATAAATTGCATTACTTTTTAATTCTTGCCAGTGTTTAAACATTCAGCGCTCGCGCGCTCTCCTGGAGACTGAGCGCTCATGCACACTCGCAGCACACACACATAATGCCAGGTTCACATTACTCCGTTTGCAGTGTTGTTTGCAGTAAATATGAACATGGATTGAAACGAAAATGTAGTAATTACTCCATAAATGCATATTAAAGTCTACTGTGTTTCACAATCAACACATATAGGCTATGGCTTTTTGGCTAGGTTTAAAGGGAAAGAGCACTTTTAGATCAACAAGGCAATTATAGATGGCACTCGTGGAGGAAGGAAAAGGTAGGTAAGTTCGTTATGAACCGCAGGATTGCTTGTAATAAAGATTTCAATGCAAAAGGAAAGGCAGTAGGGCTGACTATTTCTGTCAATGGTAAGTTTGTAAAAAACTTACTTTTAAAGTAAAAAGCATTGAATGTGTTGTTTATATTTATTATTTAAACATGTCTTTTTATTACTGTACTGTGTAAAAAAAAAAATTGTAATGCTTAAAAAGCATTTTCAGTGACAATGATTAAATTTGAAATCAAAATAATGGATAAATGTTGTGTTTGTGGTAAACAGCCATGATTCAGTAGCGGACTCCTGTGTGAAAGCTGCTTCTCCTCTCACAAGAGACACCTAAGAGGGGAGTTCTCCCCATTTTCAAAAATGAAATTCAGGCCCTGAATAAATATCTAAAAATCCTGTTTGTAGTATCACTATAAATAGTTATAAATGATAAAAAGAAGGCTTTAAAAAGATCGGTATCGGCAGATACTGCTTTCTGTGATCGGCCTCAAGGATAAAACATTTACAGCCAATCAGAATCCACCAACATTAAAGAGCTTGAGCATTTAAAGTGGCAGATGAAACCACTGCAGTAGAGCTGCGCAATTCTGGAGAACTTGAGAATCACATTTCTTTACTAGAGGTTCTGTCAAAATGTTAATTGCTGCAGAATATGATCGAGTGGGTGTTTGAATTTGAATCTTTTAACGTTATACCATGTTTCAGTGTCATAAGTTTACTTGTGCATATGCTTAGCTGTTTTCTTTGTTGTGTGAAAATGTCTTTCTGTGCTCTGGCTGCGTTGCTGTAAGGGAGTGTTTCCTCTACTGCTGTGGTGACTGTGTCTTGTGAAACAGTGTTCAGGAAATTCAGGGAGACACGTGTTTGGTAAAGGAAGTGTGTACATAGTGTGTCTATGTAACGCCATTTCTATGTATTTTAATCTGGTAGGGCTCTAGTTCGTGTACTGTAAACAGAAACTGCCCTTTGAAAAGGGCCAGGAACATGAATCACTTCATGAAAGAGAATAAATGACTGATATTACTGGTTTACGTATACTGAGTTTTTCCACATAAACCATATGTGTTTACGTAATTTTGCATGAAAGCTGTCATTTCCTAAAAGCTACAGATAAATCTGATCCGGACACTTTCACTTTTGTAAGAACGCTCTATATCCGGAGATAAAGGGAACATGATGGCAAGTGACGTGCTGTTTTGAAAGCCACATGGATGCAGGTGTTTCGATGCGGAGGCTTGACTGCTTTTTATATTTCTCAATTTGTTTGCATTACACTTGCCAGTGAAGTTTAATTTTAAACTCATGCATTCATACTCGCAAACAGTGTTGATATTTTCAGCTTCACTTTCCCCAGCTGATATTGTGTACAGCAGCCGTATATAGAAAACCTGTGTTTAGCGCTCATCAGTTGTGGCTAAATCTTACTGCTGAATGAGCTGTGGAGGCCAGCTGAACTGGGAGCATTTGGATCAGATGGTGACGTCTTAATCTCCGTCCTTCATTCAGCATCTGAGAGTGAAGCTCCTTTTAGATTAGCTACTCAACCTGCAGCAGTGTTAACACTATCATTCACCAGTTAGAGCTTGTTAATCCTGCTGTGTGTCATGATATTGAGACTAGAGCCCGACCGATATATATAGTTTTACCGATATTATCGGCCCATATGAGCCTGTCGCCGATATGAATTTTGAAATGGTGTAATTACAGAGTTTGTCCAGCAGAGCGTGTTCTATTGTTTGCTACTGGCGACCTGGATGGAACGCTTTAAAGCTCAAGTCTATGGAAAACCATTGAAACTTTGAACGGCCATATCTCCGTAATGGCGTGGCGAATCAGCACCAAATTCGAGGGATCCCTTCAGCTCGAGGAACCCTCTCAAACGCGAGTCGAGTGTATGTCTAGAGGCCCGCTTTCGAATGAGATCACCCCCGCGTCGATAGCCCCCGGGGTTCAGGAGTTACGGGTGATTAAATTCGCGGTCCGGCGCCGACCAATCTAGCGATCCCGGGGGGCTACTTTATGTCTATAGGTATATTATGTCACACTTCACACTTCTCTAGTAAGTTTCATCTGTGTGTGAAGACAGTAGCGCAAATCCGTGAATGAATGTTCCGAAGTGAAATAAACTTCAACGGAATAAAGTTGAATGGAATTGAATTTAATTAAAGTTGAATAAACTTAAACTTTACTGTTCAGTGCACTGATGTCAGACTCATTTTGGATAGTAAAGTTTATTGTTAAATGCCCTGCCTCCATTACGTATCTCTGTGATGTCATTATAAGTGTTTGATCACCACATTTGAGTGATCATTGCAAAAAATGTGTATGTATATATATACTGTATTCTATCTATATATTTTATATCATGTACTCCCAAATATCGGTATCGACCCCAAAAAAAACCATATCGGTCGGGCTCTAATTGAGACAACTGTGTTGGGGAAGAAGCTACTTGAAATTTGTTGCTTCCCAATGGTAATTTTAGTTTGTAAGTTAGGTTCAACTACAGTCAAGCAGTTCTTCTGATAAATTAATAATAGTTACTAACAAACTGTTAAAATGACTTTGCAGCTCTTTCTGGGGATGATATTCTTGCTCACCAATGAATGGGTGCCATCAGAATGAGAGTCCAAACAGCTGATAAAAACATCACAATCCACAACACTCCTGTACTTGTGGATTATTGTGATGTTTTTATCAGCTGTTTGGACTCTCATGAGGATTGATGAGCAAATGATGTAATGCTGCATTTCTCCAAATCTGTTCCCATGAAGAAACAAAAGTCATTACATCTTGGATGACCTGAGGGCGAGGACATTTTCAGCTAATGATTCTAGGGCTGGGTATCATTCAAACATTTTCGATACCACTTCCTGACCGATACTTTTTTCAATACCAATTTTATGAAATCAATTTTAACTAGATTACATTATCTAAAAAACAAACAAACTGTTTTTTTTTTCATCTTGTTGATGTTTATACAAACTCAAAGACTCATCTCCTGAGCCACTGTACAAAGGAACAAAATGTAACCAACACAATAAATCAGTGCAAATAGTTTTAATAAAGCTCAAATAGTCTTCAGTTTACACATCTGTTAGCCAACATTTACACTAGTTAGTGTTCGTGGTACTCGATGGTCTCGAGGCAATTCGGTCGGTGCCTAAAAAGTATCGAACTCGATACCCAGCCATAAATTATTCCTTTAAACACAAACAGATATATTTACGCTTAATACAGGTAATAAAAACCAGGAAACATCCTAATTTATGTAACTGAATTGAAAACATTGTGAGGAACAAAAGTATTTTACTGCATATTTTGCTAAATGTTTGCTTTTCTGGACAAACAAACCAACAAAATGAATGAGTTGTCCCTTAAAATGCTGATTTGAACAAGACATCATTGTTTGTGTGGGATGTGTTTGGTTATTGCTTCAGTTTGTCTCAGTGAAGAGCAGCTTGCTCATTGAAGTTTGACGACATAATCTGCGACATTTATCACAATACTCTGGAAAAAAAGTTGTGCTTTTGTCGTTTAACAATACTGTTTGTTCTGTTCCATATGTAAACACACAGGATACTGAGCTATTTCTTTTTTTGTTATGTCTCTTGGCACAAGCGTGCCTGTTAGCCAGAGGTCATTTTGCTTGGTTAATATTGTATTAGAGCCATTGAACACTATTGGTTTTAGCTCCACCTGTCCTTGTTCAGTCTGCTGTGTTCTTTCCTGTTTAGATTGGAATGGAGACGGATTATACCCAACCTGAATAAGCCTTTTATTTTAGCTGCTCAGCTGACAGCAGTTTGGAAAGCAGCTCTGGGATTTTGGATTTGGTGTGTTAGGCTTAATATCTGATCAGAGCTTTGTGTGGAGTATAAATATCAGTGTGATCAACACCATACAAGGTGAAACGTGGTGAGTGACCAGGAAGTAGCAGGCCGGGCTTTAGGAGTAGAGCGAATGTACGTCGTCACAGTGAGGAAGTCTCTCTTCAGTGAAGAATGCTCCCGGAAATTGCTTTAATAAGCTCATTACAGAAATCCCACTGCATTCTGTACACATGCCTGCACACAGGATGCTTGCCAGCCTCTGAGAGGTAGGTGTGTGTGTGTGTGTGTCCTGAAGCAGCTGGGACAGTGGCAAGCGCTCTCCTGCTGGCATAATCAGCAATTGTGCTGATGAAGAAAAGCCTATTTGGTCTCTTGGTGAACACACAAACACAGAGCAGCCTCACAAAATGCCTAGCTGCTGACATAATTTCCTCCCGGGCCTCAGCTGACTGGAAAAGGGGGCGGAAGGGAGAAA
>NW_015505566.1:706128-710162 GCF_001515645.1 Sinocyclocheilus grahami | reverse complement strand
AAGGGGGGGGGGGAGGGGAAAAAGGGGGGGGGGGGGGAGAAGGGTGGGATCCTTTATACTGTGCTGGCGTGTCTGCCCTGCCTGTTGCTTTGACTGCTCTTTCTCATCCACTTTGGTTTGAGGGAAACTTCTTAGCAACTTAGCTGATTTGCATGGTTCCTTGGAATCAGACATTACTGTAGTGGCCATATAAATCTCCCAATGTCTCACTCATGTGAGCTGCACTTTATGATGCTGGCTGCTGTTTTATATGAGCTAAATGGCTTCCATATGTGAGAAATGGAGTTGCAAATTTGAATGGTACATTCAGCAGGAACCCGGTTTAATGGATTACTCATTTTATTCTGACCTTTTTTTCCCCACAAGCTTTATGCTTTGTCTTAGTTTTGTCTATACATGTAGTTTTTTGATATTTTCTGTTCATATTAGTTGTCCTAAATGATGTACTGTACACTTTGCACTTCAACTATGCACAGTGGACTCAGTGTATGAGTAAAAAAAAAGCTCCTCTCCGTACTCAACATAAATACAACTGCAACAGTTGAGTGCATGAAGTGTCTTTCATTCCATGTTTTTCAATTAAGGCTCGGTTTAAAATGCACTTAAAAAAGGTTAATTGTGAACATACTACTTACACTACAAAATGGCTTAAATAATGCATAAATAGTGTAAGTATGCAAGTTGGGATGTATCTATTGTCTTAATGAAAAACTATTTAGATTTAACGTGTTTAAATTTTGGGCACTGAAATTTCAGCAACTGAAAATATTTGGCAGAAATTAAAGAATTTTTGGTTTGGGCCAAAATAGTTTTGGAGGGCTTAAAACCATTGACCAAAATTCTTATGTTTTATGTTAGGGATGCTCCGATCAGGATTTTTGCAGCCGATACTGAGTACTAGGGCTGTGCGATTAATCGAAATCGAATCGCAAGCGAGATTTGAGATGTTGAGATTTGCTAATCGCAAAGCCTGCGATGTGGAAGCGATATTACTCTGTTCCAGAGCATATGGATGACTGCCAGCCTTGAGTGGCAGTCTTACTAACTAATCGAGTGAGCGCACCTCTGTCCTTCCCAATCAGCACTGCTCTAGCCAACTGCGTAAACGCCCACCATAAAAAAAACAACAAAACCGAAAGCAGGAGAGAGACAGTGTGGGATTATGGCGTCTACAGGGTCGGATCGATAGTTAGGCAAATTAAAACTAAAGAAGAACGTATGTAACTTAAGCTTCGAAATGACAGACAACGAACAAAAAAAAGGTAATTTACAAGAGCTGTGTCACAACGCATTTCAAGAGCTCCCTTATCGGTTCTGTTTTCTGTACTGGAGAATAAAAGATACATTCTTAGATGTTTTTGTTAGTACATGAACGTTATTTTACACATTTTATCTCCCCAACAGATTAATTTAAAATTATAAAAATTCTGATGCTTCAAGCTTTATATAGACTGTTTCATCGGGTGCACGCGCCTGACCCGAAGTTAACTTCCTCCGGTCTGTGTTGGTTTATCAGTCTGGCTATGGCGCCGGCTACAAACGCAGTTAAAGTTAAGGTGATGAGTAGACTGAAGTTGGGCTCAGGTGGTTGTGCTGTGGAATGTGTTTCCCGTACATTTATTTATTTGTGGCACTCGCCACAATATCAAAACTGACCGATTTTCCAAAAGGCTTGGTTGAATAAACATGAGCACGTACTGCACATTTAAAAATCAAAACGAGGCGCGGGTGTTTTTAAATCACTGTATTTCTGAAGGAAGACTATCTTTAGAAAATGTTCTATGTCATTTTCATTTCATTTTGCATGTTATATGCCTGATAAAGCAGCGTTTGTGAGCTCAGCACTGCTTTGTGTACAGCCATTACTGGGGAGTCTTCGGTTTCTCCCGCTTTATAGCACCTCCTGCTGGCAGAGAATGAATGTGCATTTTCAGTAAGTCCGTCTGATTTACGCAGCAAACATATTTAGCTTTTCCTATATCCACGGGCACTGCGGATAATCCACGGGTCAGGTAATAAAAAAATGCATTCTGATTATTTGTGGGTGGTTAAAATAAATCATAAATTATGCAAATATTAACTACATTTCTTTTTAAATAAATAATTTTCATGAGGCAGACGATTTCGTGTGTGTGTGTTCGTTCGCCTGATCGGGAAGTGGCAGTGACCGAAACTGTGACATTCCAGATAAAGTTTGAAAGGAGTAAAGCCTGTGTTAATGCTATTCAGTAGACTAATATGGCCAAAGAAAGATATTTTGTTTTATAAATAAATGTTCATTTAAAAGCAGCCCACGATTAGCGTATTATGTTACCGTTATCCCTTACAGCTCCGACAAGGTTTTATTCTGTCCTCCACTCTGTGCCAACTCACAAAAGACTATTTTTAGCCAAGCGCGCTGCTTGGAGAGGCGCTTCAGAAACGTGCTGCGGCTGGCCGGTATAAACACAAGCACCGACTAGAGCGGCCGCAATCAGCTCCGGTTCCCGTGGAGCTGTAACGCGCCACAGACGTGTGCAGTGATGTGCAGATCAGCTCTAACGTCACTGAATCAGCTGTTAAAAACAAAGCATCCATTCATCATAACATCAAGCAAAACATATATGACAAATAGCTAATTTTTAATTGTTTCTCAAAACGTCATAGCATTTCCACACATGGCGATGGCGATGACTGTGGCGCCATTTATGTCCCCACGCATCGTGTACGTCATCATGCGTTGATGTCATCAAATTGCGATTGGTTCGTGAGATCGGCCAAGTGTAGTGCCGATCGAGTCATAAAATGTGATTAGGGCTGTCGCGATTCTTCTATTTTATTTGACTATTCGATTTTTAAAAATCCTCGACTTCATTCTGCTCGCGTCGATTAACCGGCAAAATACCGGAAGTGGCGCTTTTCACGGACGAGAATCCATAAAACACATTATTAGACTGTTTCCCAAGGCTGCATGATATATTAAACCCATTTAAAAACATAATTAAGCATAATTGTGAATTCACAAACGATTTAATTATTTACTTGCATGTAGGTTAAGTACATGCATCACACAGCGGCTCCGTTCACAGTAGTTCCGCAGTAACTGTTATTTACATGTGTGGAGCGTCTCAAACTCCATCTCTGCATGTTGTTGTGAGTTTGGGTTTATTAATAACGTTCATCTGGGAACGCAACGTGCGCCATTTCATCAGATTTGTAAGGTAAATCATTTATAAATCTACGCAAACTCGGGAGAATACATCGCGGTTTCAAAATAAAAGCTCAAACCCTCACTCTGAGTTTACACACGTTTTGATGTCCACATATTCTTTTAATTACAGTGGCTATAGCATTTCTGTCCTAAAGAAATGACCAAATATTAACGATTAAGTGGACATTTGAATTAAATGGTGCTTGGTCAATATGTGTAAAAATAAGTGGCGCTGCGACCTGCCGCTGCCAGGATTTGCGCTTGCTCTCTCTCTAAAAATAATCGTCAGGCTGTTGGCGCCCTCTGCAGGCCTTTGTTGTAGTGCGTAATGTACATTAGCTCTTGTTTATAATACATTATGTATTTTAACAGTTTTGTTCAATAAAACTATATGATTTCTTGCTTTTTATACTTTATTTTAACTAATTACTATTGCCTCATTGCTATTATATATGTATTTTGAGTATTTTTAAAGGCTATTGTTCACTTGCATCTATTTTTATTACCACAAAAAAAATTATTATAATTATAGGGCCCTATGAAATCCGTTTTATTTCCAAATTATTTTTTTTTTCATTTTCATTTTTCTGTACTCGGTTTTAATGGTTAAATTAAATTTTATTAATCAAAAAGCCTGTCTAATTAATTGAGTTTTACAGTTTTATCTCTACCAAATTCAGTTTTCCATTATTTTCTGGATTCCATTTTAATGGTTCCATTAAATTTTAATAATCAAAAGCATCTCCAATCAATTGATTTTATAAAAAAAAAAGAAAAAAAAAAAAGATTTTTTCCAGAAATACTGCACATTTACATTTTTCTCCTAAATAAATTCTGGTAAATA
>NW_015505566.1:672567-704648 GCF_001515645.1 Sinocyclocheilus grahami | reverse complement strand
CTGTGTGTTTCCCCCCTATTTTTTTTATATATATATATATATATATATATATATATATATATATATATAAAGTCAGTGAACATGTTGTACGTCAACTACCTGTTAGCAGTCAGCCTTTTCCTAGGGGTATAAACAGATTCTGAGTAGTTAAAGATGGTTGTGATAACAAAATAATGTTCAGAAAATAGTTTTCCTTTGCCCCAGCTTGTCAGGCTGGATTGTTTGTCTGTTGTCTCCTGGGCACGGTGTGTGTTTGTTTACTATAAAAGCGTTTACACCCAGTAAATGAATTTCTGTGAAGCTCTCATAGTTGTTGTTAACTCCTCCAGTGTTTACATGAACTCCCCAAGACCCCTTTAGTAAACCAAGACCCCACACTGGAACATCACTAGTTTTGACTTTTACTGTAGCATTGTGATGAGCTGAAATTCTCATAATGGCGCCCTGACTGAATATTAAAAGCTAATGCTTATGATGTCTTTTGTTATACCAATGACTAATTAGGGTAATCACATGGAAATATGCCTCACTGGGGTTCTCCGCTCACTAATATATTCATTTTCCTTAAAGTAGTTTTATGATTGATCATTTCTAAAAAGTACCAGATCTATAAAAGAAAAACAAATGTTTACAGTGGTTGCAGCCTTGAGGGAAATCAAGCATGGGAAACTGTCCTTGATGAGCTAGAAAAATGAGTAATGTTCATATAATGTGTCTAAACCGCATACCACACTGGTTAGACAAGGTAGGTGTGTTGTGGGAATGTGTTCAACAGCGTCAGCTGTTTTGCATTGCAGCTCTCAAATCCGTTTTTTTATTTGATTCTGTGTGCTTTATTTCTCATCATCAGCTCAACCAGCAAATGTTGATTTAAAATGAGCAAGAGCTGTTTGCACATACCAGTCAGTGTTATCAGGACTAGACTAAACCTATAGAGCAAAACAGTGAAGATGTTTTCAACTTTTGTGTTGTGTTGGGAATACGATGAACCCCAAATGAGAGTAATGTGGCTGTTAATGGTATCTTGTCTTTCTTGAGTGTTATCAGCTTGCCGTGGCATTTGTCTCAAGGGCTCATACATGTCCTTACGTGTGTTTTGACAAGTCACCTGAGTGGTATTGGGTGTATCTTAGGTGAATGCAGGAAATCAGCATTGAACACAACGCGCGTTAAAATATATGTTAGGCCAAATAAGTTTATTTATTCTAAGTGTTCCTGCTCTTCCTTCAGTTGTTATCTGGGGAACATGCTGGAACAATCATCTATCTCAGTTTCCTTGTATTACATAAACACACACATGGAGATCTTGGCATCTGCTGTTAATAATAATCCCTGAAACTTGCTCAGGTCAGCTAGTTGAAGGTTGAGATTCCTCTGCTGCCTGGCTGTGAAATAATCAAGGTTTAAGTCACCAGATATGTGGCACCAATGTTAAATAGATTAGTAAATGTATTATTTAAAGTAATTACAAACAAGTAATATAGTTAATCTTTCTCCAAGCAATGTAGTTAATTAATGTAACTGTATTATATTCGGGATGTATAGACTTGGAGCATTATGTGGTGTACTTTTATCTGCTTTTTGCTATCTTGGATGCGCCACAGTCTGTGAGATCTCATTGGATACGCCACCTAACAGGTCTAAGTTATTTACACTGTTAAAGAGTTGGTTTCTCATGCTAAGCATGGCCAAAGTAAAAAAAAAAACGAGTTGGACGTATGACGGAGTATTTCTGTACCAAATACACTCCTTCAGGGTTCGTATAAGTTTCTGAAAGTTTTTTCAAGTATATGTTTTTTCAAGTCATGACGTCATAAAGGGTGGGATTCCTTGTATGGGCACTTCTCCCAGAAGAGCGCTCGCACACATCAACCAGAGCAAGAGCAGCCCATCAACATGTTAATTCATTACCCATAGTTAATTTAATTCAAAGTTATTGTCCCGGTTTTATTTGTCGATGTCACAGCTTGCAGATGATCGCTATGCAAAAGCTGCGCATGCTCGTGACTCTTTAGCTCCACCCACGGCACGACTCCAGGAGCTCGACTGGTTTCGTAGAGGAGATCTGTTTCTGTCTTTTATAAATCTGATAAAACTAAAGACTCTTCAGAGATATGAAGGATGCATTACTACTCTATAGGTACTAAAGATTAACATGAGATTGGCAGAAACTGTGTGTGTTATGTCCCCTTTACGTTTTGGTCTCACACATCTGCCATGCTTGTAAGAATTTGTGGAATATTTTTGGAGCAATTGATGCTCTGGAAATGTGCATCACAATTCCTATCAGACTTTGTCTAAAAAACAAAGGTATCATTGATCATATAGTGGAACTCATTTGGCTGACTATCTGCTTCCTTTAAACTCATGAGCAAATACCCTAGTGTGTTTTGAATGGAGAGTGTGAAAAACCCCAGCTGGAAAGTGTGTGTGTGTATTTGCACTTGCACAAGGAGGTTAAAATATTTCTGGTATGGCTTAGAGGCAGCAGAGAGTCTTGGATCACAAAGAAAAGAAACATCTAATGCAAATTGCCAAAGAGACCAGAGTGTGGAAAACACCTCTTATTATTGTCAGGAGTCATTCAGTAAATGTCCTCTGTTATTCCTGTGACTTCTCATGTGACAGGCTGCAGCATTTTTGGGAAGCTCAGATGATTCATACCAGTGTCTCTTCCTCATTCTGTTGAGTCTGACACTTTTTTTTATTGTGCTGCATGTGATAAGTTCACACCTATTCATATGCAAAAACACTTTCTGTGCTAACTAAAGTATCTTGCTGCACCCACAATATGGTACGTTTAACCCACAGACATTCATTTAGATCTGAAAGTAAATTAAATTTTTTCTGAAACGAGAGATCTCGCCAGCCTCTCTGGTGTGTTTGTGAAAGGCCTGCAGGCAGGGTGAGGAAACGCATCTATGAATGAGGAGGAGGATCCTCATTCTCTTGCCTGTTCTGCTGTCTCAGGTTTCTGACCATCATGGTTTCTGTTGCTTTCTCTGGCATGCAGTAGTTGCATCTATCCCAGGGGTCGGCAACCTTTTGGGCGTGTAGTTTTAAGTTTTCTGATAACCGCTTTGCTAATAACCCTCCACCGTATGTGTGTGTGAGACCAGGCTAATAGTGCATTAAAACGGTTCAGTTTAATTAATGCGCTGCTTTAATTGACGCACACAAACAACACACATCACTCACACACAGAGATCAGACAGAAACATTCAGGAGCACAGAACACCGAGACAAGCAACAAGGGAGTAAAATTGCAGTTTTTTTAAGTAACTAAACTCATTTTTTTTTTTAGAAAGAGTGACAGACACTGGTAATTCACACACGCAACTTTTAATCTCTCTCTTGGTCTCTCTCTCTCAAAAAAATGGCCATATTTGAGAAGTCGAGTAGTTTGCATCACTGGATATAGCTGTCTGTCATTTAACATTTCTATCGTAGAACAGTTGTCTTATATTACATTTGTAATTTCCATCTTTACCTCACTCTTTCAACGTTAAACTGACGCTTTGCACTGGAATTCACACTCTGCTTCTGTGAACCGTAAACCCCGCCTACTTTGATTTGATTGGCCATCTCAGTTATTTTGACATTGACGAACGCTGTTAAACCGCTGATCTGAATAGCCTCGTATGTGCAGCGGTTGTCACGGGCTTCTGTAGACTTGCGCAGGTTAATTCTCACACTTTAATAGTATTTATAGCTCCTAACAGGCCTATTGCTCGTGTGCCATAGGCTGCCTACCCCTGGTCTATCCTGTTACAGTATCAGTGAGGTCACATCATGTTCAAAAGTGGTTCTGCAGTATTTTTGTAATGGTTTCATTCCTGTGAACTTGCTGTTTTTAGCTTTTCATCAACTTTTCCACTGAGTCAGTGCTTCTCAAAACTCATCTTGGCATTTGTTTTCAGACTGCAGGAATCAATTGCAGCCCTTAAACTTGCTGCTCACATGAAATTCATGAACAGAACACTGAAAATGTGCAATTGTTAAAGCATGTACTAACATTTCTATACATTGTATTACTATTTCCATCTATGAATTAACAACAGTTACTTTCTATAAGATTAGGATTGGGGTTTAAGTTAGGGTTAGTTGTGTAATTATCCATAATTTGTTTGTTATTACTACAGTAAGTACAAGTGTAACAAGGACACTGTAAAATAAAGTGTTACCCAGAAGAAATAAAGTTACCCGGAATTTTGTAACACTGTATTTATTTATTTATTTTAAAAGCAAAGCCAAAAACTCGTTTATAGTTATAACTACAACAGTTCATGAAAACCCATATAAGGTGAAGTACATGCAACATGCTTCCGTTTCATTTGGGTTTTGAATGAAAGTCGTGATGACTTGCAGTTCAGTGAGTCAGTCAGGTGTTAATTGAGTAACCACCCTCATTTACTGAATGATTCATTATTAGGGCTGCTCGATATGGAGGACAAATAGCATTTATTTGATACAGTAATCACGTTTAATTTCAAGTAGATTTAAAGCTGGAAAAAAAGGACATCATCCAAATATGCATGTCTTTTTTTATTTCTCGGTAAAGAAAACATCACTCCAATTTACTCGTCCTCATGGCGTTACAAATGGTTACAAAACTCTTAGAATTTCTCAAAATATAATTTGTTCCACAGAACAAAAAGTAGATTTTAGGATGACATTATGGTGAGTAGATTTAATTTTCAAATTTCTGTTTTTGGGTGAACTATCTCTTTAATGACAGTCAAATAGAAATCTAGATACAGGATACAGTAAACAATTTACACTTCCACAATAACATCTGCAACATCAGGGTAAACAAATGATGGGTAAAATGAAGCAGTATATCAAAATAATAATGGTATCACAGTATGGCGTGGAGTGTAAATTAAATTGCAAAAAAAGCAAAAAAACTAAACGTGATTTAATTAAAAGCATATATGCACTGCAGGTTTGCCAGAAAATTGCCAAAAATAAAAGCTTAATTGTTTAACATACACATTTTTTAAATAAATAAATTAATATATAAAAATTTTAAGTATTGTCATTTTAAAATGGTCTTTTTTTTTTTTTTTACAGTCTAATAGCATTATTTTATTATGTTTTTTAAATAACAAATTACTGAACATTATGGATTGTTCTCAAAGTCTTCAGAGTAAAAACAAATTTTTCAGATATTTTAAAATGTTTTTGTTAGGCAGATACACTCCCTTAAAACACCCAGTCACTAGAATTATTAATTCTTTCCAAATGGAGCTATTTAAAGGTCCCATGGCATGAAAATGTCACTTTATGAGGTTTTTTAACATTAATATGAGTTCCTCTAGCCTGCCTATGGTCCCCCAGTGGCTAGAAATGGTGATAGGTGTAAACCGTTAAAGCTACAGACACAGAAATGGCACATCCTAAGGAAAGCTCATTGTGGGACTGGCTCGTAGTGGCTCAAATTCTGCACCAAGGCTGAATTTCGGGAAAGACACTTCAGATACAGTACTAGGGACCACTTAGGCCTATATAAAAGCATCTAAAAAGCAGCATGTCATGGGACCTTTAAGTCATCTGGTGAAAAATTCTGTATCTTTTCATATAGCAATATATATCGCATTGTGTAGGCCTATTACACATATACACTTTTTCTCATACTAACTAGAACTGTGAATTGGATAAAGAAATTAACTAATCTTTTTTTTTTTTAATTGAAAATGGTTGCACAAAAAAAAGCAAAAATTGTAATTATAAATATGTTGACTGATATCTCAAAATATTGTAGAATCAATATAAAATGTATTTCAAATGAGGTCATCGGTCTTCCACTGTTAGATGTGCGTTGTGTCTCACTCGGCCATGTCTCTGTTTCTTCACAGATCAGGTCGAGATCCAGCCTGGTGACTCCAAACTGACCCGTGTGTCCCAACTTGAGCTGCCTGGCTCAAGGGAGCAGCTTGCGGAGAGTTCACCACCATGTCTTAACACCTCACGCTCCCCTCTGAAAACCCTGTCCCCCCTTCCCTCTCTCTCCCCTCCCTCCCCCTCCTCCTCCTCCTCCCCTCCTGCCCTCCCTGTAGAAGCTTCCCAGTCCTTTGGAAACCACAGTGCCTCCTCTGGAGAAATGAGTCTGCATCAGCCGCAGCAGGGGTCCGAGAGGGACCTTCCCTCGGCTGCCTCATCCGTCAGTCTGCCCTCCGTACGGAAGACGCCTAAAAAACGCCGCATCTCGCTGCGCTCTCTGTTCCGCCGGCGTTGCGGGGACCCCAAATCCCGCAAGTCGCGTGCACTAGCCGCCGGAGGGGACGGCATCGCTAGTGTGGAGAGCGTGCAGTCGGAAATGTGCCAGCAGCAGGATCACGCCTCTGCGCTTTCTGCTCCCGGTGTGGCCTCCACCTCATCTTCATCTTCCTCATCCTCAGCTTCCACCTCTGAACTGCTGGAGTGCCCGCTGTGCCTGCTGCGCCACACCAGAGATCGCTTCCCTGACATCATGACATGCCACCACCGCTCTTGTGCCGACTGCCTCCGACAGTATCTGCGCATCGAGATCTCTGAGAGCAGGGTCAACATCAGCTGCCCAGAGTGCTCCGAGCGCTTCAACCCCCACGACATCCGCATGATACTCAACGACCGTGTGCTCATGGAGAAATATGAGGAGTTCATGCTGCGCCGCTGGCTGGTGGCCGACCCTGACTGCCGCTGGTGCCCTGCTCCAGACTGCGGGTAAGGGCACTTTTATTAAAACTTTTTTGAGGGGGGTCTCTCCTCAACCACCACCAGTGTGCAGCATCCACTTGGATGATGCGACGTAGGGCTGGGCGATATGGCCTAAAAAAAAATACTTGATTTTTTCACAAAAACTCAGATTTACGATTTAAATCCATTTTTCCCCCCTACTTAAAATCAATCTGCAGATGACAAAGAAATTGTTCAAAACAAGTTTTTACTTTTTGTTTTGATTTTCCCTTCTGGGATTTGATCTGGATTTCCCCCTTGCGGTTAAAGTGCAAACAGAAACAACATGCCAAAAAGACAAGATGGCAGGCCCTGCCATTGTAAACAGTGAAAATGCAACATAACATAAAATGTAACATAACATTCTTCTCATACCGGATACAGTTTGTAAATGTTTGTGAGACTGTAGGTCAGTGGTCTTCACAATTTTTTTTAATGGGAGCTGCACTGATAGGGCAAAGTCAATCAGAGAGCCACTCTTACCGCAAAGTATCAAAAGTTAGGCTACATCTAGTCATAAATAGTATGTCTTTTTATCAATCTGTCATCCCTGATATGCAATGCAATGCAAAAGGGGCTATCATTCTTTATCATTTACCAGTCAAATGTGTAACTAAGACAAGATGATTTTTAAAAAAGCAGGATTACCTTAATTAATATTATTTTATTTATTTTTTATACTAGCCCATCATGTATCTAACCATCCAAGTGCACTTTCGGTGTTAAAAGCGGTTAAGATTTAAACTGGCAACTCCGCAGTGAGTCAGTGTCATGAATGTAGGACAGAGCAAGTGTAAATATATTTTCTAGTCTATATTTCCATCTTGTAATGCCACTGTTTTAGGTATTTTTTTTATATATAAATTATTTGTGATAGAGCAGACACTGTCTGACCGTGTCTACACACCGGACGCGGCGACTTGTCTTGCCGCGCCTCGCTGTGCTAAAAGTCTGTCTACACTTGTTGACACTACAGTTGCAAATCACCTGAACGTAGTGTCAGTACAGTTTGTCATAAATAGAACGAGGCATCAGTTTACTGATGGGGATCGTGCCGCACCACTCGCGTCCAGTGTAGACATGGTGTGTTTTTTTTTTAATGGGTTATGTTATAGCCCTGCTTGTTTTTAATGTTTTTATGAAATATCTGTATTGACTGCATGATCACATCATCATATTATTTACTGCCATGCGAGCCACAAAGTAAAGCTTGGCAAGCCGCGCAATAAGTAACACTGCTGTAGATTGTTTTTTGGCGGGTGTGCTTGTGCTGCCGCGGTCTTGTTCATTTCGTCAACATCTCTCTCACTCGGTAGCATGCCTCTGTTTGAGGTGCTGCAGTAAATTGGTCGTTCTGCGTCTGACGCCGCAAAACCGAACCAATTCCAAATTACGGATGACACTGTGCCTTTCTTGGAAATGAGTCCTTCCCTGCTCGCTGCCATGTTGTTTGTGTATCTCTATGGCAAACGCGCGGGGGGAGGGCTGAGCCCATTCGGAACCACGGGAGCCCAGAGGGGAGCGTCGGCGGATGTTAAAGAGAAAAACGATTTTCATTCAAACAAGTCGATGTAAACTACACATTTGAGTTAATCGATAAAATCGATTTATCGCCCAGCCCTAATGCGACGGCAGCCACAGGACAACGGCGCCAGTGTGCTCACCATACACCAGCTACAGGTGGAGAGGAGAGAGAGTCATAGAGCCAGTCAAGTGGATAGGGATTATTAGGAGGCCATGATTGACAAAGGCCAGGGGGGCAATTTGGCCAGGACACCGGGTTACACCCCTACTCTTTACGAGAAGTGCCATGGGATTTTTAATAACCACAGAGAGTCAGGACCTCGGTTTAACGTCTCATCCAAAAGACGGTGCTTTTTGACAGTATAGTGTAGAGCCCGACCGATATATCGTTTTGCCGATATGAGCCTGTCGCCGATATATCGGTATCTGCGAATATGCCGCCGATATGAAAATCTTTTTTACAGAACATATAATGCAGAAAAAATGCTTGAAATGGTGTAATTACTTAGTTTGACCAGCACAGCGCGCGCCATTGTTTACTACTGCAACCTGGATGAAACGCTTTAAAGCTTAAGTCTATGGAAAACCATTGAAACTTTGAATGGCCATATCTCTGTAACGGTGCAACGAATCCGCACCAAATTCGGGCAGTCCCTTCAGCTCAAGGAACCCTCTCAAACGCAAATCGAGTGTACATCTCGAGTCCCTCTTTCGAATGAGACCACCCCCCCCGTGGATAGCTCCCGGGGTTCGGGAGTTACGGGTGATTAAATTCGCAGTCCGGCGCCAACTGATCTAGCGATCCCGGGGGGCTACCGACGCGCGGAGGGTGGCGTTCGAGAGGGCTCCTCAAGCTGAAGGGATCCCCCGAATTTGGTGGAGATCCGCCAGCGCGTTCGCGAGATAGTGACACCAGTTAACACTTTCACTTCAGTAAGGAGGTCTCTTGTTCAGGCAGCAGCATTCAAGCATTGTCTTATTCGACCGTAAGTGCCCTGCGAAGTGGACTTCACGTGAAATTCCGCCATGATTCCAGTTCCAAGGGAACGTACACGTTACATTCAAAGGGAGATAGTGACACCAGTCAACACTTTCACTTCAGTAAGGAGGTCTCTTATTCAGGCAGCAGCATTCAAGCGTGGTCTTATTCGACTGTAAGTGCCCTGCGAAGTGGACTTCACGTGAAATTCCGCCATGATTCCAGTTCCAAGGGAACGTACACGTTACATTCAAAGGGCATTAAAGTGCGCGAGACGTGAATTTATATTTATTTATTTACAGATGTAGGGAAGAGCGTGTCACAAAGTAACACTTTTTGACTTTCTCAGTTTGTGTAAATCCACATGGGGTTCAGAATATATATATTTTTTTATCCACAGTAATTTTACACATGTCTAGTACAAATATGTTGCTTTGTTTCATAATTACAGTGTATATGTTTTTCTTTATTTACCCTCAAAAAATGGAAGTGAAATGTGACACCATGCCCCGTAGGTGGAACACATTGTAACATCTGAGGGGCACGTTGTAACGTGACCATATGACAGCTTAAAATCTTATCTGATCAATGAAAAAAATATACAAGACAAACTAAAATATTTTGTTAATAATAAAAAAAGATATATAAAAAATTTTTTTTTCTTCAAATAAAATAATGGCGTTTTTTAAGAATTAAAAATAATCAGATTTTGGAGTTTGACAGTAAACACATTGCAACCATGCTTGGGACGGCCCACAGAAACGAGCAAAAATGCTTTACATGTCTTGAAATAATAATTTCTTAACATTAAACATTGACTGTCAGTCTTTATTCACCTGTTTCTTATTAAAATGAATTAAAGTAAATAGTGTAAATTACATCGCTAATGTCATAGAATAGCACATTGTAACACAGTCTTGGGCTGCAGGGTGAAATGACTGTGGCAACTAAATCCCAATACTCTTGAAACCTAGGACTTTTAAGAAAATGTGCAACTTGTAGGTTATTGTAGTATCATTGGGATTATACTATTATAGTCTTTACTAATAGTTTCCATTAGTAGAATAGCACATTGTAACACAGTCTTGGGCTGCAGGGTGAAATGACTGTGGCAACTAAATCCCAATACACTTGAAACCTAGGACTTTTAAGAAAATGTGCAACTTGTAGGTTATTGTAGTATCATTGGGATTATACTATTATAGTCTTTACTAATAGTTTCCATTAGTTTTTTTTAAAATGTAGCCTATATTTTCCATTTTCATTGTAGTTAATTTGTCTTTTTTGTTTTTATTCTTATATACACACACTTATATACTTTTTATTTATTTATTAATTTTTTTGTCAGTTTTAATTTGTTATATTACTGCATCAAACATTTCCCTGGAAACTAGCTGAAATAAAATAACTACAAATATATTTCAAACAAAAATAAAAAATTTTTTTGAATGGTTTTGAATTTTCACTGTATTATGATGATAAGTATAACCTTTATGCGTTGTACGGCCTCTGTGATATGGTTGCATTATGTCACCAGTACAGCACAATGCTGACATCCTATTGCTATAGCAGCATGATAGGACTTGAAATTTCCATAACACATTTTTTCCCTGGTTGGGTCTAAACGACTGCTCTGGTTTTAACTGCATGGCTGTGATGTTGCCACAGCTGCTTTGTGTTGCCACAGCTGCTATCACTGCATGTGTGTGTATTTGCTTATTTGCGGCCTGTTTGTTTGGCACATCAGTCTTAGAAGAAGTAGAGGTCATTTTGTGTGAATGTGTGAGCATTTATTTAACAGCCTCTTACCTAAATTGACTTAAGCCAAGTCAATAAGTATATTCACCTGCACAATTATAATCAACCTACAGCAGGCTTTTGCATAGTCGAGCTACAGTCTTAATCTTTTTGTCAGAGTACACCTGATGCATAATTGAAATTTAAGTCAGACCAGTGTTTACATGATATTTAAAAAAAAAAAAAAAAAAAAAATGAATAGTTTCTTAAGTCCAATTGAAATCTAATTTTAAGAGCATTTACTATTGTTCAAAAGTTTAGGGTAGGCACGATTTTTAAAAATGTTTTTGAAAAGTCTCTTGGCTGCATGTATTTAATCAAAAATTCTTTAAAAATAATAATATTGTGAAATATTATTACAATTGAAATTTACTGTGTTCTATGTTGAATGTATTGTAAAATGTAAATTTATTCCTGTGACCAAAACTGAATTTTCAGCATCATTACTCCAGGCTTCAGTGTCACATTGTCCTTCAGAAATCATTCTAACATGCTGATTTGCTGCTTTTCAGTGTACCAGACAGTTGTGCTGCTTAATATTTTTGTGGAAACCATGATACTTTTTCAGAATTCATTAAATAACAAATTAAAAACGATTGCATTTATTTGAAATCTTTTGTTACATTTTTCCTTACTGTCATCTTTGATTAATTTATTGCATTGCATAACATTGCCTTTTTTTTTTTTTTTACTGGCCCCAACATTTTGAACGGTAGTGTAAAAGTACTTCTTGAATGTGTTGCAAAAGGGATAAATAATTAATTGTAAAGGAGGCTCCAGAGTGTTTTGACTTGCAACTTGATTATAATTGCAGTCATTGGTCAGGGAGGGATTCAGCATTTCTCTTGTTAAATCTCTTTTTGCTCGGCTCGGACTCTGAGCCAAGTATATTTGGGACGTCTGAAGTCAGCACAAGCCAAAGGCACAGTATTGTGTTGTGATCAGTGCTTTTGTAGGCCTGACACTGTCACTTTGAATGGAGTCTTTTATCAGGCCAGTGGAGAGCATGCTACGCACTCATCTCTGCACAGATCTGCACCCAGCTGTGCCCTGTGTTTCAATGATAACAACCTTTTGAGCTGCCCGTTTTCTCTTAACCTTTCTGGTAATCATTACACTTTATTTTCTCAGTAGGCACTATTATACCCGTCACTTTGGAGGGGGTGTATATTTGTGTGCATGACAAAGAGCTCTCCCCAGACACTTAGAGAAATTAGGTACTTTTTGCTAGGTACTTTTTAAACGTGTCAGTGCATCATCAGTGTAGAAAACAAGAACTAGTCTACATGTCATGGCAGGTTTGGTAGCAGTTATGTATGTTGAGGTATGCTTTGATGGGTGATCAGAGAGATATTTCTGGAAATTGAGAATTGGCTTCTCATATCAAGATGGTATTTGTTGACATGCTAAATCTGTGAAATGGGGTTTTGTATTGTCCTGGAAGACTTAGTGCTTGAGGGCCAATCATCAGACACAGATAAACCAGAAAAAGGTGACTTATAAAAACACAATTATATCTTAACAACTGTTTTCAACATTGATGAGAATAATCATAATGTTTCTTATGCAACAAATCAGCAGATTATACTGATTTCTAAAGGGTCATGTGACACTGAAGACGGCAGTGATGATGCTTTTGATCACAGGAATAAATTAAAATTTAAAATATATTCACATAGAAAAATGTTCTTTTAAATTGTAATAATATCTGACAATTTTCTTTCTCTCACAACTGTTTTTGTATTTTTGATCAAATAAATGCAGCCTTGGTGAGCATAAGAAGTCTTTAAAAAGCATTTTAAAACATCTTAATGGCCGCTAAAAAGTTAAGTTTTGCCATCACAAAGAAAAATTACGTTTTAAAATGTTACAATAGGTACTAGGGATGTAGAGATTCACTCAATTCATGATTCGATTCACGATTTTATTTATTTTTTAACAAAATGAGATTTAAGACAAATTATAAATTAAATGTGTCTTATTGCTTGGACAAAATGCTGCACGTTTCTTTGTGAAATTGAAATATAGCACTATAATAATATACTAATACAGCACTTGCGTATTACTGCTCTTTTGTTGGTTTTGATTGCTTCTATTGTCCTCATTTGTAAGTCGCTTTGGATAAAAGTGTCTGCTAAATGACAATTTAAATATAATGTAAATGTAAATAACAAAACTACATTGAAATTTTAAAACAAACCCCAAATCAAATAAATAAGTAACACAAATAAAATAAATCTCTTCATATAAACAAAATAAGGCTTTGTCTGTGCTCTTTCCATTTAAAATTAGAGGCAACCACTGCATTTTAATCATGATCCAAACAAAGATGCTGCATACATGCAACATGAGCAGTTTTTAATCTAAATTAGTATAATTTTGAAATTTGAAGCGAAAACAGAATGGTTTGACTTCAGTTTTGTGAAACTATACATAAAAATATCTGCATGAAACCGAAACAGCAGACGAGCTGAACGAGATGCAGATTCACTCTCTGCCAGCAGGTGGCGCTTAAAGCGTTTCCTGGTTTCCGCTGTAAACAAAGCAGCGCTGCACTTATGAACTTTACTATGCATTATACAGAGGTAAGAAGAAAATAAAAAATACCATCTAAACTTTTCTAAAGACAGTAAGTTCCCCTCAGACATGGGTTCTTATAAACTCCTACACCTAAATGAATCGCGATTTGTTTAGCGTCTCAACTGATTTGAATCGTCACATATTTGAATCGATTTTCAACCGGCTCGCAGTTAATTGTTACATCCCTAATAGGTACTGGTTATTTTAAACTGTAGTAGTGTCACAATATTATTTTTTACTGTATTTTTAATCAAATAAATACAGCTTTGTTGAGCATAAACTTTTAAAAAGTAGTGTATGTACACGACAAAAAAAGTTGCAGACTGTGAATATTCTTATTTCTCTTTTATGTTAAAGCCATTTTTCCTGAGCTAGGTAAAAATATACATAGAGTTATCGTTTATTTGTGAGTAAAGTGAAATTGTTGGTTCCCCCAAAATTAAGTAAACTCGACTGTCTCCAAGAGAGACACGCTGATCAGAACGAGGGTAAAGTATCTGAACACTTTCTGGCCATCAGATGTTAGTAGAGTGTGTTCATGGTTAATGTGAACAGCAGACTGAGTGATTCTTGCATTGGTTCTGCATTGTTGCAGGACTGGCTGAGAGTACGCAGTCGTGGAAGACAAATATGCAGTGTTTGGAACAATGGAAAAGCTTTGTTCCATGTTTTATGCTGTGTGGTGCATGCGGGGCTTTCTTTGTGCTGTGGAGGAGCAATCTTGTTTGACGTTTGTTCTGGTGCTGTCACTATCCTTATTTTGACATTGCTGTCTTTTGTTAGGGTTCATTGTAGATCGGACGTCTCTAATGTCTCCAACATTGTGTTTACTCTTATACTCTCAGAGTCATGTAGAAATATGGGCAACTCCAATAACAAAGGCCATTTTGTTTGTGGAAATCGATATAGTGGAGGTTTTTCTCAGACGGAAAACCGACAGTTGACCAGATGACATCTGGTTTGCACCATGGAGTTAGCTTCTTTTGTATCAAATTATATTGTGCAATTATGTCAATCCACATGCAAACTCTTTAATAAGGTTTTGAGATCCTGTTTCTGTGGTTGGAATAACTGCCTGATCATGTAGTGCACAATCAGGATCTTTTCTCCGCTTCTAGTGTTATTTTATCACATGATAATGAGTGTTAAAGGCTCTTATGTAACTCTTCTGCCTAGCACGTACATCACTTAGCATAGTGATCCTGTCACTGTCTCTCATACCCCTTTTCCACCAAGACAGTCTGAGTGCTGGTTCAGAGCCAGTGTTTGGATGCCGGTGTAGGCTCGCAAAGCCGTGAACACCAATAGCAATGCAACGTCCGCCATTGTTAATGGTGTGTTTGTGTTTGGCACTGCCGCACTAGCGTTGCTGGGAAAGATGAGATGTATTCAGTGACGTAAGACCTGGCTCTGTGGTGGCTCAGTAGCCCATGGAAAGACAAACTGGTTCTTAGAAGGCTTGCTAGTCAAACCAACTCTTAACCGGCAATAGCACTAGCTCTGAACTAGCACCCAGTTCATGCTGATAGAAAAGGGGTATCAGATCTGTCCATCTGCCTCTTGTGACTTTCCAACAATCATTAGCTCTGCAGACAAGCACAACGTCCAGCTTCATTCAATAGGTTCTCATTAATAATGATCGGGTCACAATGGCCAGTGCCTGTTGTAATTGATGATGCCATCAGTTCAGATTAGCAGGTCTATTAATTTAGATCGACCATCATCGACTTATGTTGTTAACAGATAGCTGCAGCTGTTTTGGGTAATGTGGTCATTGCTAGGCTTGCCGCGGTAGACTGTGTTGACGGTGATACCGTTGTTAAGCTGCAACACCGGTTATGCCACTTGCCCACCGCGGCACCAACCCCCACCGTCGGTGAGACAGACAAGACGATGGCGGATGATTTAGTTTCAAAACGAAATGCTAAAGCACCTGTTTGGCAATATTTTGGATTTTAAAAAACCTGTTGACTTTTGCCGTTTATCTAAGGTGATTTTGGAAGTTTTTTTTTAAACATTCGTTTCTTATTTAATTGGTTCCACAGTGTTTGCTGATTTTTACTTTATTTAAACTTTGTGTAATTTATTTATTTTATTTGACATCAATGTGTATGCCGTGCCTCCAAACTTTCTTATTCGTTTTGCTAATAAACGTTCTACGTTTCTTATTTATTTGGTTATATATTATACGTTTACTTATTTCCAGTTTTGTATGCCTATTTAAACTTTATGTAAGTTATGTTATTTTATAACAAATTAGGCATAGCCTGCCCTGTAGCATGGTGTATTTTTATTTGTTTTGTTAATAAAAGTTCTATGTTTTATATATAGGCTAAAGCGAGTTTGACGTTGTATTTTGTTGTTGCATTCAAGCAATTGATGCCGAATTGCCGCTAATTCGAAAGTGAAAGTAAAATGCGCATGGTGCTTTTAACCTATTTAAAAGCGAAGGAAAGCGAGGGAAAATTCAAACAAACTAAAAACTAACAATTGCTTTACGCCCAATTGCCGCTATTTGAAAGAGCTTGTAAAAGCGGTGTGCGCATTTTACTTTCAATTTAAAAGCAGAGGAAAAGAGGGAACGCCCTGCCCCCGCGGTGATACCGGTATTACCGGTGTTGTCACACATCGATTAACCAGTGGGAAAATTTCCTCACCGTCACAACCCTAGTCATTGCTCATACTCAAGTTTGGAGATTTGAACAAACATGAAGTATTAGTAAACAATTAGTTTACTGTAGTAATGCTAATAGAGATTTTCTTGCTTGATGATATGTGTGAGCTTATGCATCGTGTATAGCTGTGAAAGTGTTTGTCTGTTTGATTTGACAGGTATGCAGTCATTGCCTTCGGTTGTGCCAGCTGTCCAAAGATTACCTGTGGTCGTGAGGGCTGTGGGACTGAGTTCTGTTACCACTGTAAACAGCTGTGGCACCCAAATCAGACCTGTGACGCCGCCCGACAGCAGAGAGCTCAGAGTCTCCGGCTGAGACCCTTCAGATCATCATCACTCAGCTACAGCCAGGAGAGCGGCGCTGCTGGTGAGCCCACCAAACACACATACACAAACCTTCAAATCCAGTGGATCTGTCAACTAGAAGTGTTCTCACACTAGGGCTTTTGGTGCAGACTTGACATCAGAGTCTGGTTCATTTTATTTTTGTGATATCTGTTATGTCAGCTGTGGGCCTAACTAAAGGCTACGATATGATTCAAGTGAATTTTTTGTTTGCTTATGTTTTATAATGTATAAATAGCTGAGACATATTGGTGCTATTTGTTAGTAAAAAAGTATCCCATAATTACAAACAATTGTGAGACATTCTAAATGTTCATGCAGTGCATTTTTGTGTTTACAATGGGACTATTGCTGCACAATAGCTTACACGCAGCGCAAGCCTCATGCTGTTTGTGAAATTACGTCTCACAGAAACTTTGTAAGTTATTTAATAAAGAAATATGAAAAACTAGTAGTCCCTACAACTAATATAAGTAAGAAGTACTCAAACTTATTGAAGACAAGTGAACAGTTGGAACCAAAAAACAAAACAAATGACAAGCGATAGAACGAATAAATGGTGCTTTAAAGTTTTTCAGGTAAGTCTGTCTAACAGTATTTAGGTTAGAAATACTACAGAAAATTGGATAAAGTAATCAAATGTAACATGCATACAAACATACACTGATTTTTATTAGAGCTACTCAAATTATTTGTTCATGACGAGCAAGTAATTTTTGCCTTTTTCTTTGGTTGTTTGTTCCTAAATCAAATGCTCTCTAATCAAATGACACATTGTGGTTTGTACCAAATCTTCAAACCTAGTATGAAAACGTCCTAAATGTTGTAAATGTCAACAAGCAGTGGTTTTAACTGCTGTGTCTGTGTCTCTCTAAGCCGATGACATAAAGCCGTGTCCCCGCTGTGCGGCCTACATCATCAAGATGAATGATGGGAGCTGTAATCACATGACCTGCGCTGTGTGTGGCTGTGAGTTCTGCTGGCTGTGTATGAAGGAGATCTCTGACCTGCACTACTTAAGGTCAGTGTCCTGAACCCCACTGCAGTGTTCACAATGTAGGGCCAAATGACATAATTCAGATATCAGAGTTTAACGGAATTATTGACACTACGTGAGAACTGATGAAAGTTAAAGTCGTCAGAATTATTTGTTATTGTGCTAAGGTTACATTTCTGTGTTTTATTTCTCTATTCCTGACACAGTCCTTCAGGATGCACGTTCTGGGGTAAGAAACCTTGGAGCAGGAAGAAGAAAATCCTGTGGCAGTTGGGCACACTTGTGGGCGCTCCGGTTGGCATTGCACTGATTGCTGGCATTGCCGTACCTGCAATGATCATTGGGATTCCTGTGTATGTGGGCAGAAAGGTGGGTGGCTAATACAAACACTCAGGCTTTGAATGTTGAGAATCAAGGGTGAGGTTTTCATTTGTTTGTTTTCTACCCAATCTTTTGAACTGATTGCATGGTATGAAATTGGATTCATTTTTCAGACAGTCATATTTGGTAAATCTACACCGGGTCCATAGCCCAAGAGATTTTCTTTAACAACTGAGAATAGCTGTCATTGTAGAAATGTATACATTGAAGCATTTTTTTGGTCCGAAACATGGCTTTCCATTTAGTATTTAAAATGCAGAACTAATTTCAGTAGGTGTGTTATCACATACATGTCATGAATAACAAAAAAATAGGACTGCACAATATTGGGAAAAAATATTTTTGCAATATGAAAAGATAAAGTAATTTTCACCAGATGACTAGCTCTATTTGGAATGAATTATTAATTCTAGAATCTTTGGGTGATTCTATAGGACAGTGTATCTGCATAGAAAATAAAATTTAAATAGCTGAAAAATGAGTTTTTACTCTGAAGACTTTCAAACCATCCTTTTCAATAACCATAACCATATCAGTAAGGTTTTTTATATATATATATATTTTTTTTAATCTTTCCACTTAAGTTTTCATAGGCCTCATTTCCACGGTATGTGACCCTTTCAAAAGGGTTCCCTTAATAAAATTCAGATTTTGTCATAAAACATTTTTTAAGTCATAATAATAATTCTATTATATATTATACTGTAAAATAACAACCGTAATTAAAACGGTAATAAAAATCTTATAGTAAACCTGTAAAGTTACAATACTAATATTTTAAATCTTGCTTTCTTGTTACAGTGTTCACACCAAGCCATGTTATAATTATATATTTTATTTTGATATATTGTGCAGCTTAAAATCTGATCTTACCATTCAAACTGAAACTCATTTTCATCTAGTTTTAATAATGAAGTTTTACTAATTTGAATACTATGAATATTTAGTCATATGAATTATATTGCATGTCGTCTTACGTTATGCCTGCGTGTACAAAGCCCGCATATATTTTAATAATGTTCATGGATGCTAATGATCCTGATAATAGTGCATAATCTTAGTCATCATGTGCAGGTATAGGAGTGCCCATCATGTTGGCGTACGTCTACGGTGTGGTGCCCATCTCTCTGTGCCGCAGCGGTGGTTGCGGCGTGTCTGCGGGGAATGGTAAAGGCGTGCGCATCGAGTTTGATGACGAGAACGACATGAACGTGGGCACCGGAGCCGCTGTGACTGGTGAGTGATCCTCACTGAATGCAAACACGCGCCTATTCACAGCACCTTTATAATGCTCAATGGCACCCAAACAGTGTTTAAAAGCGTTCAGAATCTGTCCTTCTCAGTCTCTTTCTTCTAATTTACAGTCTCTGTCTTGGCTGTCTCTCCCCCAAGAGTTGTCCATTACATTTCACACTTTCTCTCCTCCTCGCTCATGTTTAATGCAAACGTGTGAAGTGTGTTCTAGTTTAAAGCGGAGTGTGCTAAAAAGTGTTAGAGTTACTGCTTCCCCCACAGACATGCATTGAAAGAAGAGACTTTTGAGTTTATCCTTTTCCAGGCACAACTCCTGAAACTCGAGGTTCAAGTAGCTTTGTTTCTCAAACACCAAATAATTCCCGTGAAGCTCGTGTAACTCTGGTAACGAGTAGCTTTTGTCCTGATGTACAGTGTGAGCTAGAGGCAAAAGGTTTAGAAACATGTTTGTGCTATATGTAAGAAATCCGGTTTCTCAAATTCTGCCTTTTCCTAAATTAACGTGTTTTCTGTTGTCGTTTTTCTGGATTCTGTTTTAATGGTTTAAATTTGAATAATTAAAAAGGATTTTGAAACTTCAAAAATGCTGATAATCAAAAAGATGCATAAACCTTTAACAGTCTTGTAAAATGTAATCAAATGGAATTTTGACAAACAAAATGATGAGACTTACGTTTAAATTAAAACATGGGTGAAAAATTGTGATATTGTGGCTCTGAGAGCAGCTCTGGAGATGAAGTTCATGTTCACGTCCTCATACAGTGAGACAGAGTAGATGTTGAAAACACAGTGAGCGTCACGCATGCTTGATTCTGAGTAGAAGATGAAACGGCCATTCATTTACACAGAAACTTGTTGACTTTATATTTAAAGTCTTTGTGCACTTTAATATTTGCACACACTAATCCATACTGTAACTTCATTAACTGTACAGCTGTACTTTTGATTGATTTAAATTGGCATTCTGCCTTATACAGTAAATTCCATTTTTATGACCGCAATTGTCTGCATTTTTTGCCTCACGGAAGTCATAGGGCTCTAATCAGGCTTGTAGTGCAAATCTCAAGTACTGGAACTGTACTACGGATTGTTTATATATTTTACATTTTTTCCAGAATGCTTCACATTTTTATGAACTGCTGTAATGACCCCTTTCTATCCATTCTCTTCTATCAGACACCACTTCGGTAGCAGAGACCAGGCATAACCCCAGCATCGGCGAGGGCAGTGTGGGGGGTCTGACGGGCAGCCTGAGTGCCAGCGGGAGCCACATGGAGCGTATTGGAGCAATGAGAGACAACCTGAGCGAGAACGCCAGCACTATGGCCCTCGCCGGGGCCAGCATCACTGGCAGCTTGTCAGGAAGTGCCATGGTCAACTGCTTTAACAGGTCAGTGACACAGTGTCTACATGGTATGTGCGCATTCGTTGGCCAAAAATGGTCTTTAAGGGACATGTATTTTGAAATCTAAGTGTTATGTACAATGTGGGCATACTCTAAAGTTCAAAATGCAAAACACCACCACAATCCAAAAAGACTAATGAACATTTAAATTTGAACAAACGGCTGTTAATATGTCTTCAGACTGACAGGAACATTCGCACGCTGTCCAGGCCAGTGTTTCTGGAGCCCCCAACACTGCACATGTCGAGCTTCTCTCATACATCCATTTCAGGTCTTGTACTCTACTAATGAGCTGAAGACCTGAATCAGGTGTGTTTGATTAAGGAGACATGCAAAAAGTAAAAGGAACAGGGCTGAGAAACACTGGTCATCACAACGGTTTTAATGTCTTTTCCATTGCACTGCAAGAAAACTAGGCAGCCAATAAGATTCATGCTTCTGGTCTCATGCCCAGAACCTCTGCTGTTATATAAAACCACGATTGGTGGCACTCATGAACACAGTATATAGCCAGGCAACAGTGAATAGCAGAGGAAGATGGAAGATCCTTCACATGGACAGACCGTCACACACATTTTAATACAGTTTATGCACACAAGAAGATCTAACAGCTGGATTTGCAGAAGTTTGTGAGATTTGTCACATTTTCCCGCAGTTTCACAGACAAGACTTAAGCCTAGTCCCAGACTAAAATACATGTCTGGGCTGTTTACACTGAAAGAAACGTGCACTGACATAAATATGTAAATGTCATTGATTTGTCTCAAGATGCACACCAGTGAGGTTTTTTTCTAAGGTACGTTTATAAAAGCCACATAAATGTCGTAATTGAACTATGGCTTAATCTAAGCCCTGTCTGTGAAACCAGGCCTAAATGTTTATTAGATATTCAAAGACTTGTGTAAAATACGCATTTGTTAAATGCTGACAGTATATGAATAAAGGGTCACACTTTAGTTTGGGTTTAGTTTAGATATTAACTCTGACTTTGCCTCGAATTTGCTGCTTATTAATAGTAAGGTAGTTGTTAAGTTTAGTATTGGGGTTGATTTAAGGGATCTAAAATATGGTCATGCAGAATAAGGCATTAATATGTGCTTTATAAGTACTAATAAATAGCCAATATGCTAGTAATATGCATGCTAATAAGCAACTAGCTAATAGTGAGAATTGGTCGTTAAAATAAAGTGTTACTGAATAAATGATTACAGTTATTAGGTAGCTTCTAACATGGCCAAACAGGAAAACATCCTGGCTGGTTATTAAATAAATTTCGGCCATGGCGATTATATTGGTCAACCACTAGTTATTTGATAAACACCCCAGTGAATACAAAAATCTCAACAGCTGTTTGAAAACATGTAAATGCTGTTTGACTTCCATTGCCGTCTGCCGTTTTCACACATTGGTCTGAACGGAGACAAATTGCATGTGAAAACATTTGGATCAGTTAACAGGCTTTAAATGTGCTGTTTGTGTCTCTCAGGTTGGAGGTTCAAGCTGATGTTCAAAAGGAGCGTTGCAGTCTGAGCGGGGAGTCTGGCACCGTCAGTCTGGGGACAATCAGTGACAACGCTAGTACCAAAGCAATGGCTGGATCCATTCTCAACGCCTACCTGCCTCTGGACAGGTCTGTTCATTAGGGTTGGGTACCGTTCACATTTGAACCGGTACGGTACCGGTATCGGTACCTGATTTTTGGTGCCGGTACCCAACGGTACCTTTTTTCGGTACTTTACTCTGTGTAATTACAAAAACATTTATTTCAGTCAAAAAATAAGTCTCAATTTCAACATTTTGAACAATAGGGCCCTACAAACTTTCTTTCTTTTTTCTTTTTCCCCCAGAAATTATTTTTAATTGTTCTGAAAATCAAATGAAGGCATTAAACATTTATTTGAAATCAAATGAAAATTAAACCCTTTTATTTTTTGGCAAACAAACTGAGGTTTACTGTTGAAATTAATACATGGAAGAAAAATTGTGTGAATATTCCTTTAAAACATTTTTAATAGGCTAATAATTGTAGCATAGTAATTTTTCTACAATTAAGTGATTAATCTAGTTGTAATATTTATTTTTATCATTTAATAGTTTTATTTAAATTTGATAGAAAATGGAATATTTAAAGATGTACATTATACTTTACAAAAGTAATACAAGAGTAATATATTTCTGTTACACTTTAAACCATACTTTTATTTTGACAGGTTGCCATGAAGTGTCTGTGAGTGTACAGTATGATGATGCTAGTTTTCTCAAATGAAACGGTAAAATTCTCGGGAAGTGACTCTCACAGCAGCTCTGGAGATTAAGTTTTTGTTTTCATGCCGTCATATAGTGAGACACAGAGGCCGGAAATCACCGCGAGCGTCACGCGTGCTTCAGTATTTGTGTAGTAAACAAAACCGCGTTTCCGGCATTCATACATACAGAGGCAAGCGGAACATGCAGGACTCATATTTAAAACGTCTTTTTGCATTTTAATATTCACAGACACTAGTTCATATCGCAATTCGAATTAAGTGGCAGTGGCTACTTCTGATTTATTCGTCCAAAATTGATGAATTCCGTGGCATTCCGCGCTATAGAGTATATTACGTTTTTATGAATGGACTTCGCGATCCCGTCCACGTTTTCACAGAAACCATATGGCCCTAGAAATGTAACCACACTTCAGATCATTTCGGCTTGCCCTGTGTGTTGTTTGAACGAGTTGCAGGGGTGACGTCACGTCACAGGGTCTCTCTTTCTCTCTCTGTAGCGTATGCGCCCACATGCGTTCTCAGGTACCGAAATTTAGCACTGATTGATTTAACGTGAATCAGTACTCTGTAGTACCGACACAATTCAGTCGGTACCCAACCCTAGTATTCATACACCCAAAACAATGTGAGGTGGCTCAGTGATGGAGGTTGTGGAAGTCGAGCTGTCATTAATAGCTGACTTTGTTTTGCAGCAGGGATGGGAACAGTATGGAGGTGCAGGTGGATGTGGAGTCCAAGCGAGGGAAGCTCAGGCACCACAGTGGCAGCAGCAGTATGGACGACGGCAGCAGCGGAGGACACGGGGCCGGCGTTTGCCCCGCCGGCTGTCCCCACGAGGGCAAATGTGTTACCTCTCACTGGGCCAAGGAGCCGTCCTCCACCACCTCCTCTTCCTCTGGCAAGAAGAGCAAAGGCAAGCTGCGCAAAAAGAGTGGCGGAACCAAGATCAACGAGACACGTGAAGACATGGACGCCCAGCTGCTAGAGCGCCGCAGCACCAACTCCAGCGAGTTAGACTCGCCCTCTCTGAGCGGCAGCCTGCCGTCTGTGGCCGACTCACACTCCAGCCACTTCTCAGAGTTCAGCTGCTCCGACCTGGATGCCTGCAGACCGCCCTGCTACGAGTCTCACGTCCGACATCCCAACACAGGCGGGGCGGTCAGCCCTCTTCCAGAGGTCGAGAACGACCGGCTGGAGAACTGTCCCGCGTCTGGGACCCTCCCACAAGCTGCGGTCGCCCCTCTGACCCCGGACGGGCCGGCAGAGTGCCCGCTATGCTACATTGCAGAGGAGAATGTGAGTTTAATATGTGCGGGCCAGAGCTCGCCTAAAGAACGCAATAACCTTCCTCAGCCGACTAGTCCTGTGCGTAACGCCTGCATTCAAACAGAGATATAAACAGATGGGTTGAGTTGACCCACATGCTAGCTTTCACAGCTAACCTCAACACCAACTTTATTACCAAGGATTGCACACTGAATTGAAGATTTTAAAGCTTGTTTCATGGAGGTTTAACGTCTTGGTCGGTCGATTATTCGAATGTTAGAGAAGGAACGCCACTATTTACACTGGTCAAGGGCAGGATGCGCCTTCAGAAAGCTCGCCGTGACCAAAGGCTACCGTTTGACCGACAGTCGGTCAGTGCAGTACAGTTAGACCGAAGCTCGGATAAGATTCAGAAAGGCAACAGATGAATGTAAGGCGGGAAGTGATGCACAGATACTGATGGTGATGTAGCTGTCAATCACACATGCCTCAGTGTTCAGGGTCGCTGCGATCAAGAGCCTGAGGAACGAGTGCGTTGATGAAACGTGTCCAGCTCATTTTCAGCCCAAAATTAGAAGGAAAGAAGAGAAATATCATTCCTTGCAGAGTGGAAATGAAGCCTCTGTTTAGGACTAGATTTGTGACAAATTCGTGTAAATTAAAGGGATGGTTCACCCAAAAATGAACATTCTGTCATAATTTTTACCCTCATGCCGTTTGAAACCTGAACATAAAAGAGGATATTTTGAAGAATGCTGGTAACCAAACAGTTTTGGTTCCCATTGACTTTCATCATATTGTCAAAAAATACAATAGAAGTCAGTGGGAACCAAAACTGTTTGGTTACCAGCATTCTTCAAAATATCTTCTATGAGCTCGTATAGGTTTGGAATAACATGAGGGTGAGTAAATGACTGAATTTTCATTTTTGGGCGAATTATCCCTTTAAGCACATTTTCCCCCTCTTTCTCTTTATTGTAATATATCAAAGTTTTTTTCCCCCTTTGTAATTCCTTATTAGATTCTTAATACTATAAAACAGTATTTTATTTCTGTATTACTATAAATAAATCTGGCAGTGCAACAAATGCTACTGTGGTTTAAATGTAAATCATTTTTGCGTTACAAAAATAAGTGGATCTCTCCCCCCCCTCCACCCCATTACAGTTATGGGAATTAGAAGGGAAAATGTGCTTAATTTTCATGAAAATGTCTCAAATCTTATTGTTTCTAAAAAATAGTCTTTTTTACTTGTGATTTTGGGCTGAAATATGAGGTGTTTTTGACTGATTCCACGTGACTGACCCGTGTATTCAGACACCTTCACTACACATATACACACATATACTCTCAGTTAGCCAGCATATAGCTTTAGATGAGGAATCTGCAAGTATTCAAAGGCAACGAGGAAGTCTGGAGGGATCCGATGCCCTTATCGAGATGTTCATACAAGATGAGCCCGTGAGGGACCAGGCCGTAGTAGATTTCCCTTTCACAGCAGTGATTCTTGTACATTGTTGTGCTTTTCATTTCTCTCATTTAGCGTTATGACCAATGTCATTTTTGGGAAAACTAGATGTGTTCAAGGCCTGTGTGGGTACTGCTTCAGTGAAGAGCCACGTGTCGCGCCCCCTGCTGGTTGCACGGGGACCTTGACCAAACCCGTCTATGGGAGGAAGCGAGTCTGGCATGGTGGTAATCACATTCAGGTTGTTTCAACCAATTAAGTGATTTTTTCTTTCTTTCCGTTTATGTATCTGTATCGACTCATGGTGCCTTTTGGATCATAGAAAAATGTTAGTTTTTCCGGTTTGTGTCTTATGAATTCAAATGTATTGGATGAGGCTGCATTGAATGTTAGCGAGGCGGCGTAGCATCCCTGTGCTAAACGGTCAGGGACTACGCATCCGACCGCCTACCAAAGACAGCACTCAGGCTCAGTGACGACGACTCCCACACACTTCAACACTCAGTTCACAGACGCCTCCACGGACTCGTGTGATTGCACTGCTCATCTCTGTTGGTCTTTCTCGCTGCCGTTCTGGTGCTGCTCCGTAATCTTTCGGGACTGATCCAATGCCACAAGCTGCTTTGTTTTTTGTTTGGTTCCTTCTATTTCTTTAGTGCTTTTTTTCCCCTTATGTTTTGAGCCTGCCCATATCTGTATGAATATTACATCAGAGGCTAGGGCCGATTGATTTCTAACTTGTTCAAAACAGCTTGATACTTGTATATTTGCGTTATAATATGCGTGTAAATGCATATCTAAATGAAAATAAAAACATGAATACAGATATGTGGTCTCTGTGTGTTTGTAGTCAGTTGGAAAAAAATATTTCACAGAGTAATTTATAAAGCCATTTATTTAGCTGATGCAAATTTATTTCTCTGAAACATTCTTTAGCTGACATCCCAAAGAAAAACTACATCTAATGTCAGTGTACATTCATACCTTGTGAGATCTTATGTTTTATCTATGCATATTGAGACAACGGTTGGGCTGAAGGCTGGAAGATGTCAAAAAAACAAAACAATTACACTACATGGGCTACATGTATGCATATATTACACAGTACAATGGAACGGCTATTAAAAATATATTAAATCCTGAGAAATTAGATATTTAAATGTAGCAAATTAAATTGTCCTATACAGATTTGTCTGAGAGTGTTAAATCACTCCATATGTGAGCCACAGCTTCTTTTAAAAGGCACATTCTCTCTTATACACACAACAACCGTCCCATCATAAGCCGAGAATCCTGTTTGTTACACGCTTCCCAGCCGTGCCATGCTCACACGTGCCTACTGAAGCCAGTTACAGAGTATGAACCGTTTGCATGCTTTGCATTGTCAGCATTGCATCAGACAATATTCCTTGAAGGTGAGATGAGTGTTTGCTGGAAGGGAAACTTTAGTTGCGGCGCATGACAGTCTAAAGAAGAATGGACCCTCGTAGCAGGACTGTGGGACCCGTGAGCTGGAATTCTCAGGCTCGCTTTATCCACTGTGTCTGGCTTTAATGAAGGAGGGTCTGTTCTTCCTGTAGCTCTCTGTTCATTTCCTCATTTATTGCCTCGATGTCACCCTGCAGAGAGGAAACATTGTCAGCATCATGTATGTCATATTGAAGCCAGTTGTTACCAGGCAGTGCTAGATTTGGGTATTGAGTATTTTGAACCTTGAGTGAAAAAAAGGTCAAAATTGGAACATGTAAAAAAGAATCTGTCTAAAAAGTCATAGACATAAACTTGAATTTGAGATTAAAAAAAATAAATTTAGAATTGGGGGACATAACCTGAGAATTCTGAGGAAAAAAGTCAGAATTTGTAAGAAATAAATTCATAATTCTGAGGGAGAAGTCAGAATATAATATAATGCTACTTTCATGGCATTTTCACTTTAAAAGTCTTTTTTTCCTCCAGGATTTTTGGCTAATTTTTTCACGTCATCTTCAAGAATGAAAAGTGAATATTTAAAGTGAAAACTTTATAGCTATAGTTAACGTCTTTGCTGTAAATGGGCCTAAAGGCTAAATAAGATACACATATTTTGCAGAAAATATGAGTGCTGCTGTCTTCCTGTGCAAAACTCCCCACCATGACGATAGACTGTTGCGGGTGGTTGCCAATACGTTGCCCATGTGTTCTGAGCAGTTTGTGTCTATGCTAAATCTATTTTGATCTCCGGTTATGAATCACAAACCTCTTCCAGTGTGAGTCTAAGGGACTTTTTATGTTGTGCGAAACATCAAAATTCAAGAAGATTTAAAAAAGGCTGCTCTGATGGATGTATCATTCATATCTGTTGCATAAACATGTGGTCATGGGCCAAAGTTTAGTACTTAAGGATCAGGGATTTGGTCATTTATGAGCAATAGTAATAATGACCCTTGCCTCAGTAAACCCCACTAATCAGCTAAATCTAAGATTAAAGTTCACTGAGGTACGAAGGCTGATTATAGTGGCTGTTAGATCATTTGTGTTTTTTTTAGGTGTT
Source organism: Sinocyclocheilus grahami (assembly GCF_001515645.1). Lineage (NCBI taxonomy): Eukaryota > Metazoa > Chordata > Actinopteri > Cypriniformes > Cyprinidae > Sinocyclocheilus > Sinocyclocheilus grahami. The sequence continues at coordinate 676,464 of NW_015505566.1, read as the reverse complement.
TTAAGATTGCTATTACATGCTTTCTGGAATATTTGATTATGAATAAAACGGCTCTGGTCACAGTCTGTTCATTTGTGGTGCAGATTTTTCAGTGACTCTTTCGGCAGGTCTCATCCATAGACTGTAAAAAAAGATGGACGAAGCGTCTCTTATTTCTTCCACTATAGAAAAGTGAAGCCAAAGCATCTCAGTATGGCTGCTGCCATCTTGAGTAAATTACGTCATGTGGAGCCCAAGTCTGCGCAGTAGAGATTCGTTTGGAGCCCGAGTCTGCGCAGTAGAGATTCGTTTGGAGCCCGAGTCTGCGCAGTAGAGATTCGTTTGGAGCCCGAGTCTGCGCAGTAGAGATTCGTTTGGAGCCCGAGTCTGCGCAGTAGAGATTCGTTTGGAGCCCGAGTCTGCGCAGTAGAGATTCGTTTGGAGCCCGAGTCTGCGCAGTAGAGATTCGTTTGGAGCCCGAGTCTGCGCAGTAGAGATTCGTTTGGAGCCCGAGTCTGCGCAGTAGAGATTCGTTTGGAGCCCGAGTCTGCGCAGTAGAGATTCGTTTGGAGCCCGAGTCTGCGCAGTAGAGATTCGTTTGGAGCCCGAGTCTGCGCAGTAGAGATTCGTTTGGAGCCCGAGTCTGCGCAGTAGAGATTCGTTTGGAGGCCGAGTCTGCGCAGTAGAGATTTGTTTGGAGGCCGAGTCTTTGCAGTAGAGATTCGTTTGGAGGCCGAGTCTTTGCAGTAGAGATTCGTTTGGAGCCAGAGTCTGCGGAGTAAAGATATAGAGATTCGTTTGGAGCCCGAGTCTGAGCAGTAGAGATTCGTTTGGAGCCAGAGTCTGCGCAGTAGAGATTCGTTTGGAGCCAGAGTCTGCGGAGTAAAGATATAGAGATTCGTTTGGAGCCCGAGTCTGAGCAGTAGAGATTTGTTTGGAGCCCGAGTCTGAGCAGTAGAGACTCGTTTGGAGCCCGAGTCTGAGCAGTAGAGATTTGTTTGGAGCCCGAGTCTGAGCAGTAGAGACTCGTTTGGAGCCCGAGTCTGAGCAGTAGAGACTCGTTTGGAGCCCGAGTGTGCGCAGTAGAGATGTAGAGATTCATTTGGAGCCAGTCTGTGCAGTAGAGATTCATTTGGAGCCCGAGTCTGAGCAGTAGAGATTCGTTTGGAGCCAGAGTCTGCGCAGTAGTGTCGTGAGGTGGAGCCGTAGTATCAAACTCCCGCCCAAACTCCCGCAGACCCAATCAACCATAGCGGCATGCCCCGTTTGTATAGCATCAAATTACTAGCTAAAATCAAACTTATAAATAAAACGAACAATTTAACATATATCAGCGTAACAACTACCTTAAAGGACCAAAACCATCTTTCGGAAAATTGTATTGGAAGCGCAATTAATTTTTTTATTTTGACTCAAGTCCCATTCGTTTACATGGAGAGGGCGGGGTTTATGACCTGTACCACAGCCAGCCACCAGGGGGCGATCAAAGAGCCCGCAGCTTCACTTTTCAAGAAGTGTGAGGCACACCTGGTCTCATCCTTACACCAGTAGGTGGCAGCGAGTCAGTGAATCATTCATTCAGCCGATTCATTCAGAACACTGATTCATTTAGTAACACCACTGCTGTGTGTTGCTTGGAGACGAACCGCGGATTTGTTGGCGAAACAGCAATGTAAGAGGCAATATTGTATGTAATGTAACATGTAAATTACTCAGTATTAACTTTGTGTTTATTGAACTGTTGTGCAACAGTGATATTGATTAAACAAATATGTAGGCAAAACTAAAATGTTGCACCGTAGCAATGACGAGCAACAGCGGCTTCTATTTTGTGATGGTTTCTATTTCTATTTCTGTGACATCGCGGCTGACAGCTCATTGATTATCTCAGAAACGTTTTTTTTTTTGTACAATACTAACATTTAATTTGAGTTTGTATATAATTTTGTATGACTTTGAAGGTACGGTAGGTAATTTCAGAGAGGCTAGCAATAGCAAGCTAGCTTTGAAACAGTGTTGCCAAGTCCGCGGTTTTTAACACTGTTGCCGCGGGTTGTTTTTCATGTCCGTGGGTTGAAGCGACCCCAAAAACATCATATTTAGCCCCTGGAATGTGAATTTTACCAGGGGAATCTTAACGCGTGAATTTCACCCCCCGGAACACGATTGGGCTAGTTTTGTGTAGCAATTGGGTGAGATTTGTTGTGAAAACCTAGCAACCCTGCTTTGAAAGCATAAGATCCCACCCTCCCTGCAAATCACTCTCCAAAGCCACGCCTCCTCCAGAACACATGCCCGCGCACAGACAGAGCAGAGGCTAAGCAGCAACACGATGAGAGACGGCGTTGGTGGAGGATTGAATGCAACGCTGTCAGATTATCTCATGTCTCATTCACCGGTGAGAAAACATTACAGTACAAAGCACATTATATTACAATAATAATGCCTTCCAATCTCGCTCGGTCTGCAATAGGTTGTTTGGAATCACGTGATTCTGATGACTTGCGAAATTCAGATGGAGGGCAGGAAGTGAAAAGCAGAATGGATGAGACGGAGGAAAGTCCATACTGTACTGGTTTAGACACTATTACAAGAGAAAGGTGTAAACTGAATATCACAACATATTGGACGTGATCCTTATGTTATGAAGAGGAGGGATTTTTCAACTAAATTGAAATACTAGCCTGCCATCGAGGCGGTGGATATAGGCTAAGCAACTAACCCTGCTTGCAAACAAGCTATTTCTAAAGTGAATCCCGCCTTTATATGAGAGATGCGGGATATATGCAGTGTTGGGGAGTAACTAGTTAAATGTAACAGAATTACGTAATTTAATTACAAAATAAATGTAACTGTAATCAGTTACAGTTACTGAGAAAAAATGTGTAATTAAATTAGTTACTTATGAAAATGTTAAAGATTACAAAGGGAGTTACATCTGAATATTTTCACCCACACACCCACATACAGATTTAACTGATTTCTTTCCCAAATTGCATTGACTGCTCTAAAATATGAGACAGGAGTTTAGGACACAGAACAGGACACATTTATACGATAACGGTTTTATTTCTTATTTGGGTTTATGTATATGCTTTTTTTTTTTTTTACTGTTAGATGCCTGTGTTTCCTGTCATAGCTATGCAAAGATTTGATTTCAAAAACAGTATCATAGCTATTCTATTTCTTGTTATGGTTTTAAATCTCTATTTAACCTCAGAACTATCTCGAAGTAAAAACAGGTGTATTTGTGGTGGATGTGCTTTAAAAATCAATTATAATCTTAATTCAAGTGATGAAGGATTAAGAACATTTGAAAACATTTGCCAGAAATTTAGAAAAGTAATCAAGTAATCATTTACTTTAATAAAGTAATTGAAAAAGTTACACTACTTATTACATTTTAAATAGGGTAGCTTGTAATCTGTAACCTACTACATTTCCAAAGTAACCTTCCCAGCACTGGATATGCAGTCATGGCCAAAAATATCGGCACCCTTGGTAAATATGATCAAAGAAGGCTATGAAAATTAATCTGCATTGTTAATCCTTTTGATCTTTTATTTATTAAAAAAATTCACAAAAATCTAACCTTTCATTGGATAATAAGAATTTAAAATGGGGGGAAATATTATGAATTCTCAAATACACGTTGGACACAATTATTGGCACCCCTAGAAATTCTTATGAGTAAAATATCTCTGAAGTATATTCCCATTCATATTCACAATTTTGAGCACTCCAGGGGGATTATGAACATGACATTATCCAGCCATGGCTTCCTGTTTCACAGAAATATAAATAGGAGAGAAAACAAAGCCCAAATTCCCTTAATCATCCATCACAATGAGAAACCCCAAAGAATATATTTCTGATGTGCAGCAAAAGATAATTGAGCTTCACAAATTAGTGAAGTGG
>NW_015505566.1:659185-672351 GCF_001515645.1 Sinocyclocheilus grahami | reverse complement strand
TCAGACACGACTGGAACTTCAAATGGGACTGGCTTCTATGGTCAAATGAAACTAAAAAATAAGCTTTTTAGCAGCAAACACTCAAGATGGGTTTGGTGCACACAGGGATAAAAAGTACCCCATGTTGTGGACCTATATTTCTGCTGGAGGTCCTGGACATCTTGTTTAGACACATGGCATCTTTGATTCTATCAAATACCAACAGATAAAAAATCAAAAAGTGACTGACTCTGTTAGAAATCTTATAATGGGCCATGATTGGATCTTCCAACCGGACAATAAAAACAACTCAAAAATGGGTCACTGGACACAAAACCAAGCTTCTGCCCTGGCCATTCCAGTTCCCTGACCTGAACCCTATAGAAGATGAGTGTGATGAACTGAAGAGGAGAAGCTGGGAATCTGAAGGGTCTGGAGAGATTCTGGATGAAGGAATGGTCTCTGATCTCTCGTCAGGTGCTCTCTAACCTCATCAGGCATTATAGGAGCAAATTTAGAGCTGTTAAACTGGCAATTGGAGGTTTCAAAAAGCATTGAATAAAAGGGTGCTGTTAATTGTCTCCAATGTGTATTAGAGAAAAACATTTATTTCATGATGATATTTCCCCCCATTTTAAATTCTTATTATCCAATGAAAGTTTAGATTTTTGTGAATTTTTTAAATAAAAGATCAAAAGGATTAACAATGCAGATTAATTTTCACAGCCGCCTTCTGAACTGATTATAGCCCAGAAAGTGAGCTAATAGCGCTTCCATATAATCACTAAAAAGCTGTCACTCACTTGTAGTAGCGTTTAGCATTGAGTGAATTCTGACTGTCTCATGCTGAATGTGTGAGAGTTGGCAGACCTGTATCTATTTATATATTTCTTATCTTAATATCTTAATATATTACAATATCTTATATTAACCATTTGCACACACAAGCATTATCCGACTCGGCTCCTCCCGACCGCAGACGCAGGTTTACAATCCACTTTTTCTTGTGTTTTCAGTCAATTTCTTGCCCTTTCCCCTCTTATGAACAACAACATTTCCGTACACATTAAAAGTGCATTGTGGTTTCTCGGTTTGAGCATCCATAAACAACGCAAAACATAGGCATTTTGAGTTTCTGCTTGCGAGTCCTATATAGAAAAATCACTTCCTGCCCTCCAGCTGCATTTCAGCACAGCAATGACGTCATGTGCAAAGAACGCGCTGATGACGTATCATGTCTGTGCGAACAGGGTGCGCAGAGGTTTGCAAATACATATACCATATGATTGGACGAACATTTTATGCTCCTACACCTTCCACAGACCATATAAATACATTTAGAGCACTTAACTTAGTGATGGCAATGGGGATGAAAGCTGGGAGACTTTCAAACAGCGTAACAAAAAAATGTTTTTGAACCAAATCGCCTACCATGCCTTCAATAGCCATAATACAAGCGACAATGGATAATTTAAATTGGGCCTGGAGGATTTTGATACCGCGGCTCCACCTCATGATCACAGATGAGGAGACTTGAGCTCCAAATGACGTCGTCGGCGCAAGACGACAGCGGCCATACCTAGGAAATTTTGGCTTGACTTTTCTAAAGTGAAAGGAAGTAGAGACGATGCACTGTGCGTTACAGCAATCGAACAGCCTCTGTAGCACTTCTGGGGCACTCCGTGTACAAATTCACTCACTGGTTTCATTCACTCATTCAGAGTAGACTATTTTAGGGATTTCGGATACAGCCAGACAAATTTCTTGTCGGTGGAATCTTATCACATCCCAACCGGTTGCCTACATAGTCTGAACTGTGCTAGTTTCTCGTCTCACTCTTAAAAATAAAGGTGCTTCACGATGCCATAGAAGAATCTTTTTGTCTAAATGGTTCCATTAAGAACCTTCAACATCTGAAGAACCTTTCTGTTTCACAAAAGCTTCTTTGTGGCGAAAGAAGGTTCTTCAGATTACAAAAAGGTAAGAAAGAGATGGTTCTTTAAAGAACCTTTGACTGAATGGTTCTTTGTGGAACCAAAAATGGTTCTTCTATGGCATCGCTTGAAGAACCTTTTGAAGCACCTTTATTTTTAAGAGTGCTCTCCCTATGCGTTCTTTGGCAGTGAGACTTTACCTTGAGAATTAGCCAGCAGACTTTCTCTTAGCAGGCTAGTGACCAGCTCCAGCTCCTGCTCGGCCTCCTGCACGTTTGGATCCAACTGCAGTACTTCCTGTAAATCAGTGCTGGCTGACAGGTAGTCCTGTGGGAGAACATACAGACAGACCATCGAAACTCTGCCTTACTGCACTGAATTCAACAGTGAGCTTGACTTTATATGCACACACAATCCTTACTCACAATGTTTTAAATATGTGACCCTGCAGCACAAAAGCAGTCTTAAGTCGCTGGGGTATATTTGTAGCAATAGCCAACAATACATTGTATGGGTCAAAATAATAGATTTTTCTTTTATGCTAAAAATCATTAGGATATTAAGGAAGGATCATGTTCCATGAAGATATTTTGTAAATGTCCTACCGTAAATATATTAAAACTTAATTTTTGATTAGTAATATGCATTGCTAAGAACTTCATTTGGACAACTTTAAAGGTGATTTTCTCAGTATTTAGGTTTTTTTGCACTCTCAGATTCCAGATTTTCAGATAGTTGTATATCAGCCAAATATTGTCCGATCCTAACAATCCATACATCAATGGAAAGCTTAATTATTCAGCTTTCAGCTTTCGAAAAATTGACCCTTATGACTGGTTCTATGGTCCAGGGTCACATATAACATGAAGCACACATGCTTTCTTGTGATTATAAAAGGCATAATATCTGATGACAAAATATAAACCTTCAAGCCTTTATGTGCCAGTGCTCGTCTGTAAAATGCTTTCTTATTGTTTGGCTCGATCTGGAGTGCAGAATCACAGTCCCGTTTGGCTTCTGCGAAACCTTCCAGCTTGAGATAGCACAGCGCTCTGGAAAACACAGCAGACAGTTCTCATTCAGCTGGAGTTGTCAGAGCTAACTGCTGACTGTCTGAGCAGCTCCAGTCTCAGCATTTTCTAGAAGGCTCCATCAAATGAGAGACAGGACAACATGTGCAGCTGGTTCAGTTCATTGCTACTTTGTAAGTATTTAGCGTGAACTGCACCAAACTGCAGCTGTGTTCAGAACAGAATACTAGCGCACTGCTTGCTTCATACTGCACGGTGTATACTACATTATGCATATACAGTATGCATTATGCAACATTTCAAACAGCAGTATATGCTACTGTTGTCACATGTGCTCATTTTGTTGCATGTTTAATTCAGTGGTGTACAGGATTTTAGTAATGAAAGACTTAGCTTGCCATTTTAATTGCATTTTGTGCTAAAATGTCTTAAATTCATCAGTATAATATACAACAAACAATATATTTTATGTTTTACATACATTTTTATAGATATATATCCAAATAGTTTGAGTGTGTAGCGTGACCAACTTGATTACACGCTTCCATGGGAGCACATAGTGATGATGTTTTTTGTTGCAGTTCTCTGATTGGTTGAGACTTCTTTGCAGAATCATGGGTAATGCAGTTTTTCACAATGAATTTGTATTCTGCCGTTTAACTCGATTATTTAAAAATTAAGTTGAAATGATGCAGACTGGTGGCTTTAACTAAAGCATTTACCGTTGATTAACAGCCTTGTAGCTCACAGTAGGTCTGTATTTAACAGTTTAAATGTTCATGTAAAAAAAACTATTTTCATTATAGAGAAAATGAATGGGATGTTTAGTTTCAGAGCCCGACTGTTGTATGAGTAATATGTTTCGGCTGATAATAACAGTTGCAAAGTGTTTTAAATAGCAGCATGTAGGACAGCTTTACCTGTTGGTGTAGATGGCACATTCGCTAGGTTTGATGGCCAGACACTCGCTGTATTTGTCCGCAGCACCTTGAAACTGGCCGCTCTTCACCAGGTCACTCCCTTCTTGTTTCATCTGTGTGAATCGAGCCTCTGCTTTTCTGGCTGTGAAGAAAGTAGATTTACAGTAGAATTACTCTTCTGAATACTTCTAAAAGACCCTCTCTCTTCTCTAAATTATAGCTATCCACTGTAAAAGAGTGAATGTCACAAAACACATCAACAACATGTCTGGGTCATAATTCTCAAAATCACAGAAACAAATAAAAATGTCATTATATTTAAGCACATTTGCCTCCCAAATTCTCATTGTTGTAGTTCAACAACAACAACAAAAACATTTTAATAATGTAAAAAATAAATAAATAAATAAATCACATATGACACAACAAATTAGCTTATTTTTTTCTTTATGCAAAATGTCATTTCCAGTGTTATTTTTAGTATAATTTATATACTATTTTGAATTAGCTTTTATTTTTATATTTTCAGTTTTCAGTTGTTGTTTTTTTAAATGTTTTTTTCAAAGGTAATTTTGCTATGTGCTTTTGTCTCATTTATTTGATAAATATAACTTCAAATTAGCTTAATTTGTAGTTTTAGTAATTTTAGTAGTAACTTATTTCAGTTAGTTGCCTAGACAAACATTTCAGAATTTGTATTACATATTAAAGTCCCCATGAAATCAAAATGAAAGTTTTTTGGGTGCTAGTATCAATATGTTAGTCTTAAGGTTATCTATAAGGCATTGTGCTCCAAAACAGTGACAAAATTCGCATTTAGAAGATTACCTGTTGGTGTAGATGGCACATTCGCTAGGTTTGATGGCCAGACACTCGCTGTATTTGTCCGCAGCACCTTGAAACTGGCCGCTCTTCACCAGGTCACTCCCTTCTTGTTTCATCTGTGTGAATCGAGCCTCTGCTTTTCTGGCTGTGAAGAAAGTAGATTTACAGTAGAATTACTCTTCTGAATACTTCTAAAAGACCCTCTCTCTTCTCTAAATTATAGCTATCCACTGTAAAAGAGTGAATGTCACAAAACACATCAACAACATGTCTGGGTCATAATTCTCAAAATCACAGAAACAAATAAAAATGTCATTATATTTAAGCACATTTGCCTCCCAAATTCTCATTGTTGTAGTTCAACAACAACAACAAAAACATTTTAATAATGTAAAAAATAAATAAATAAATAAATCACATATGACACAACAAATTAGCTTATTTTTTTCTTTATGCAAAATGTAATTTCCAGTGTTATTTTAGTATAATTTATATACTATTTTGAATTAGCTTTTATTTTTATATTTTCAGTTTTCAGTTGTTGTTTTTTTAAATGTTTTTTTCAAAGGTAATTTTGCTATGTGCTTTTGTCTCATTTATTTGATAAATATAACTTCAAATTAGCTTAATTTGTAGTTTTAGTAATTTTAGTAGTAACTTATTTCAGTTAGTTGCCTAGACAAACATTTCAGAATTTGTATTACATATTAAAGTCCCCATGAAATCAAAATGATAACTATAAAGATAACGATATTAGCGTCCACACCAGCGAACGATATCGTCTGTTTATTCTAAGCACGCGCGAGTCTGCCGCTTTAAATTCTCGAGCTCGTTACAGCAGGATGGATTCTGATTGGCTGTCAGTGTTTTATCGTTCATCAGATGGAGAAAAATCGTTTTGAAAGTGATTCCAACGATATCGTTTCTCTTTGTCTTTATCGTAATAGTTGTGGTGTGGACTCTGCTATTCTTTAATACTGAGAACGATTTTTATAACTATATCTTTATCGTTATCTTTATAGTTATCGTCCTTGGTGTGAACGGGCCTTAACGCTGCGTGTTTCTAAGCATTTCAGGGGACCTTTAAGTTGTATGAAGTATTACATATTTAAACATTAATTTGTATTCAGTTTTTCATTTAATATTTATCATTTATTTTATTAGTTTTATTTAAATTACTGATTTTTAAAAAATAGTTTTAGGTAACAATAACAACAGTGGTAATTCCTGATATTTTTCTATTGATTTTGGGGTGAAATGAGACCTGGTCACGTTACTCAAAAGCGGCACACTTCACTACTTGTGTCAGTGTGCTTGGCAAGTTTACAGTGGCTCGTCTCAGTTGCAGTAAAGGCAGCGAGTGCAGCGGGAATAGCACAACATACGCCCATTGCTATGACTTCATCTGGCTCAAAGTACAGCAGAGCAAAGGTTGTCCCATTGTTAATGTGATCGGGTGCTGATGTGTGCCTTGTGATCATGTGGGTCTTCCTTTCTCAGGTCAGAATGAAACCGGAGCCGTCTGGTTCCATTACGATGAGAGCTGACTATGTTACGCTTTTACATTATTGATTGCCATCAAGCGTGGAACATCCATGCTGACAAATGCTGTTAGATGCAGCGTGTGACTGAAACGGTTTGCATAATTATTGTAAACACGTGAACTACAAAAAAAATCAAACGTCACACGCTATGTCAAACCTAATAAGGCTTCCCAGCCGGCGTTTGTTATGAGGAGTTCAACAGCATTTTTTCCTGCATTCATCAGCATTGGCCTGCATTTGGTTTTCCAGCATGGATTTCTGTTTGGAAATGCAGTGTTTAATGCATGCAACCCTCTTTCAGAACCCCAGCATGAATATCCTAGCAGGTCCAGACTGGTTTACGCTGGTCTGTGTAGCCATGCTTCAATAATAAAAGTCAACCTGCAGGATCCTTCTGCTGAAGCTGGTTGATCAAGGACGTCTAAGAAGCCTAATGTGGACACCAGCACATCAGCATCCAAAAAACATTCGCTACATTGCTAAATTTACACGGCAAAGATGGCACAGAAGCGCTTCTGAGGTGGCATTAGGAGACTGTTTAATGCTGCTCAGAGATGGGATGAATGCATTTACACAGAAACTATATATTTGGGGTTTGTTTATTTAGTCTGGAGTTTATGTGGCATTGCTTCTTTACACTGAATTTTAAGCAGGCACAGAGCAGCCTTAACTCTGCTGTGTAAAGACGCCTATAGTGATAGATCCTGATTTAGCATGATGCTATATGGGTCTTGGGTTTGATTTGATTTTGATCTTAACACATTCATGAGGCCATTATTATCGTGATTTTTGTGTACATGTGATTTCTATTGATTTATTTGAAGAGTTTGGTTCCAAAACGCTATAAATCCATTTTGACTAATTTGAGTAAAAATGTGTTTTCTTTACCAAGAAAGTGGCAAGATGAAAACCACTATTTTCTGTTTCAAACTTTCACATAGCATCTTTAGGTTATAATAACATTAAAAATTCAAATCCAGATTTTGATTTTCAAAGATTTATTATAAAATTGTATTATTGTCCCCCAAAATGCAATAAATCCATTGAATCAATATAAAAGTTATTTTTCATATTGAAACTGTTGAAAATACACAACATAGTAAGTTGATCCACATATGACAGCCTCTGAACTTGGTCAATACTAATTTTATATACAGCCACTGGACTAAAAATACATTCAGTCAGTCATCGAGAATTCAACGGGTCATCTTGTTAATGCTATAAATTAATTACAACAATAAAAGAAAATTTCATCATGAACAAGAACATGAACAACAATATCACATTAGACCACAAAAATTCCAAAATGCCATTTCCCTTCCAAAAGAGCATTCATCTTACATTCATTTAGTTTACTAATGCTATACGCTATATTAACAAAAACATTAATGGCATTAATAAAAACACACTGACAAGCTACGCAATATCGCGTGCATAATTGAATGCGACTCATCTGTGATTATAAACGCGATATTGGCTGTGATTGGTTGTTACTGTTTACAGTGCGTGGAATGGTGCGCTGTGATTGGTTGTTACTGTTTACAGTGCGTGGAATGGTGCGCTGTGATTGGTTGTTACTGTTTACAGTGCGTGGAATGGTGCTCTGTGATTGGTTGTTACTGTTTACAGTGCGTGGAATGGTGCGCTGGGATTGGTTGAGCGGATATATCGCATTCTGCAGAGAAGGGAGACTGGCGTTTGTCGCGGTTTGGAAAGAAAGGGAGGAAACATGACAGAATAACTCGGCTGATATAGCATTTTGCGTAAAATTAAAAATTGACTTTTCAATACCGACCATATACAATACTGATTTTGGCGGAAACTCAATAAAAAAAAAAAAGGTTTATTGCGTTTTGGAACCAAACTCTTCTTTCTTTTTTTTACATTTAGTATGCATTTAGGTACGAAAGTCATTGCTGAATCATGAATTCATGAATGAGACCCACTTTTATTGACCTTGTAAATATGCAAATAAGATATATGTTCAATATATTTTCAGGTGTGAAAGGCACAGAATTATACCTAATTTGTTTATAGAATGCTAATGGAGATAACACTTATGTGCTTTACTAATTCTATTGCTATACATTGCTATTACTATTGCTCATACTTGAGAACAAAACTGTTCTCTTCTGTCTGGTAACTGTTCTCTTGTGCGGCTGGTTTTGGTTCAGTGGCGATGCGATGCGGTGTTAACTCACCCTTCTCCTGCTCGGCTCTGGCTGCGCGGGCCTGCAGAATCTCTGCGCTGGGCTCATCTTTACGGTGCTGCTGGGCGGAGAGCGGAACCATTGGAATCTCTGGCAGCTTCTCTCGCCAGTCCGGACCGTCCTGCTCGATCAGCATTTTAGTGATTCTGAGATCATATCACAAACACAGTCAGACAGAACAGATGACATAACTGTAATGTGAATAAACAAACCGATTCTGGTCCCTGATGACTTCCATAGTATTTTTTCCCCATATAATGGAAGCCAATGGGGACCGAAACTGTTTGTTTACCAAAATTCTTCCAAATACCTTCGTGTGTGTTCAGAAGAAGAAAGAAAGTCATACAGGTCTGGAACAACATGAGGGTGAGCAATAATGACAGAATTTTCTTTTCTACTTTAAGTACTTTGCTTTTGTTTTCCAGTAGAAAAAAATATAAATGTCCTTGGAAGAAAAATGTGCAGACCATTTTTTCTCAGATATACATCTTTTGTCAACATTTCTTTTCAAATTTACAATTAAAACAAGACTGTAAGAACAAAATGTGTAGACAACGCAAAAAAAGAACTGGTAACTTTTAGCCATTATCTATTAAGTTTACTGACATTTCATTTAACCCTAAAACACAATGCAATGTGTAATTCAAAATATGGTTAAAACACCTGCGAAAAATCAATACGGAAAAATTCCTTTCTATTAACTGTACACTTGGCCATATTTTTTAGACTTTCCGAAGTGGAAAAACTACCAATGTTATAAGAAGTGTAAATATCAAAATCTACTGTCTGAAAACAAGTCTCATCATCTTACGTAATTTGTCTTCTTAGGAAATGACCCTTGTTTGTTTAGGTTTTTATTTTGCAGGATATTGACAATAATGAGTGTTTTTAGAAAGCTACATTTGTAAACATATTAAAATACTCAGAAAATGTCATGCTGTGGATTGTACCTGTGCACACTGTCTTGAGCCGCCTGCACGCTGATGTCTATCTGCAGGACTGTCTTGTAATCAGCGTAGGCCTTCCCGTAGCGCTCCAGAGTCTCATACGCCATCGCCCGCCGGAGGAGGGGCTTCAGCGAGAAGGGGCGGAGCTCCAGAGCCCTATAAATAAACAGAGGATCAGGATCTTTCTCTGATCCTGTGCCCTACAATGACCTCTCTAAATCTACATAGGAAGCCATTCATAAAGCTGCATGTGTTGGAGTCTTTCAAAATATACCCATTTTGTATAATATACCTAAAGCTCGCATCATTTCCCTGTCTTTCCTCTATAGCAGTGTGGACCCCTAGTGGTCCTTGAAGTAAGGCCAGGGTGTCCATATAAAGTATGAATTTTGTATATTTTGACATGACATGTTCCCATGAAAGAAAAGTCCAATAAAGCTGATGATATGGCCAAATACTGGACAAGTCAGCTAACTTGAAATATACTTGACTGTATTTGGTCCTCACAAAGACACAAATGATACATAGATTAGTCAATTTTGTTCTGGGGGTCCTTGAGGATGGTTCTGAATTGGACTGGGGTCCGGTACGCCAAAAGGTTGCGATTCACTCCTCTATAGGATTAAAGAATGGATGCGTCCAAACAGGACAGCGGAAAGTACAGTATGATTACAAGACTCAATGACATTTTATTATTTCCCTCCAAAGGAGCAGAACATGGTAACAGCCTGCCGAGGATCTTAGTCACGGTTAACCAGTCTGCTGGTAAAGCTCCTTACAGGGCAACTAACTGCGCTGGGTGTTAATCTTTCTGAGACGCACTTATTACCTCACACGTAAATCCAAGCTAAACGCAGCACTGTGGCTCTCGTTATTCTGTGAAAGTCTGGTCATTGAGAGATTGGCAGCTGAACAGAGCGAGTATGTAAATGTGTGGTTAACCTGGTGCAGTCCTGAATGCAGTCTGCGCTGTTTCCATCTTTGAGGTAGCAAGCAGCTCTATTGGAGTACAGAATACAAAGATCCTCTGGGCTGTCGATACCTGCAAATACAAGCACAGCACTGAAAATAGACTCAGAAAGCAGCTTTAGATCTGCATGGATACAAGTGGGAGGAAGGGTTCAGTGTTAAGGCAGCCATTTATGCTGGAATACATTTCATTTAGTCACCTGATATCATGTTACAAACCCAACTAGTCATAGAGTAAACACTCTGGGGAAGCTGAGTTTAGAAAGACGGTGCATCCCTGCTTTCAAAAGGCCCATTACGTAACTTTAGTGGACACACCCACAATGCACTGTTGCGGAAGTGTCAGTCTTGTGAAACGCGTTCACTTCTATTTCACAACAATGCAGCTTTAGTCCCCAAAATGCAGTGGCTCGATGAACAGCGGGTTAAGACCTTTTCCATGGGACATCTAGACAACAGAGCCTCTCTATGAACCGGTATCGGATTGCTTCCCCTGCAGTACTCAACGCTGCTAAACAGGATCTACGCAATGTTTGCGCAATAGATGCTTTTGTGATTCACACTACAACACAACACGATTCATTTAAATGTGCTTGTTCATTTGGAAACACCCAGTCACCAAAAACTGTTAAACATACTATTCATGCACACATATAATATAGCTAAATACTTGTACCCCACCAGAGTCATTGAAAGATGTTGGATCATTTGAAAAATACAGTACTTTTAAGCCAGTATACTATAAACAAGTATCAAAATATTGTCACCTTGCCAACAATGCCACTTTGCTGAAACCAAAATCTGTTAAATATATTATATTATTAACATCATTTCAATATACTTGAGCACAAAATACTTAAAGAATCATTTAAAACCAACTGCTTTTAAGTCAGTATACTATAAAAACAACCACAGCTATGCCAAAACTATGACCTTACCAAAAATACCATCTTGGTAATACCAAAATCTGTTAAATATACTATTTTAACACAGGCATCATATATTAATTCAAGTTACTTTAACACAGAATACGTGTTACCCAACCAGAATGATTGAAACATGCTGATTCATTTGAAATATACTATAAATAGTAGGAAAATAGATACTATAAAATACCACCTTGCCAAAAATGGCATTGTGGTGACACCAAAAATGGTTAAATATACTATTTTAGCATACACATATAATATATTATTTTGAGGTTAATACTTGTACCCCACCTGAATCGTTGAAATATGCTGGTTAACTAAAACATAAATTGGTAAAATATGCCAAAAATGCCATTTTGGTGACACCCAAAATCTGTCAAATATACTATTTCAAGATAATTAAACACAAAATACTTCATCATTAAAAAACAGTACCTTTATGTCAGTAAACTAGAAAAACAATGATCACCTTGCCAAAATAGCCATCTTACCAAAAATGTCTAATCTTGGTAAAACCAAAGACTGTTATATCTACTGTTTCAACACAAACATCATGTATGACTTTGACAAGAAGTACAGAATATTTGTACTCTACCAGCTTCTATACATCCGTCAATGGCCTGTGTGTATTTCTCCAGCGCGTCCCCAAACTGTCCATTTTTGAACAACATATTGCCCTCGTTTTTGAGCCTGGCCAGTGGAAGAGGAAGGGCCCCACACGGGGCGTCCAGATTACAGCTCGCCCCAGCAGTGCCACTGTGTGCCGGACCAGAGCCCTGAGGCTCATCCTGGCTCTTGCCGGCTGGAAGGGTGCCATTCACTGCCGAGCTCTTCCCTTGGACATCCTTTGAGTTGGCTGTGTTGTTTCCATGGCTCCTCTTGTACCCCGGGGTCCCAGGTTGAGAGTGCGGGCCCCCTCCCTCTCCGTGACCGGGGCCCTTCTTTTGTGAATTCCCCATGGCTGCCCTCAGTCCCTACCAAAGTACAGCGAGCTCCCGTCCTCACACTCATACACTCGTACACTCTCTCGCTCTCTTCCTGTTCCCTGCGCAGACTGTGAGGCTCAGCCAGAAATGGGAGGACACGCCTCCTGCGGGACACTCTGAGCTGTGACATCACGCGGGGGGAGGGGCTGCGGAGCTGCTGCAGAGTGGGGGTGGTTTACTGTGAAACAGCAGCCAGGGGACTTCAAACGTCTCTGCTGGATTTCATTGTGCGCAAAATCAGCTGCAGAGCCCTTCAGCTGACACGGCTCAGCATCTCTGTGCTCTAAGCAAAATAAAGCTCACGCATTACCGCACAAAAGAATAATTGGAATAATAATTTGGAATAATTAGAATGTTTTAACGTTCTGGAAAGAAGTCTCTTATACTCACCAAGGCTACATTTATTTGAAAAAAAAAACAAAACTTTAAAATAATTAATAAACTATTTAAAATACCATAAAAAACTTACAAGTATATTGAGAAAAATTGTAACAATTGAAAATAAATTATTTCTATTTGAATATATTGTGATCAAAGCTGAGTTTTCAGCATCATTGCTCCAGTCTTCAGTGTCACATGATTCTTCAGAAATCATTCTGATATGATGATTTGCTGCTCTCTCTCTATACAACAATTTTTGCTGCTTGATATTTTTTTATTAAATTTTTTTTCAGGATTCTTTGGTGAATAGAAAGTTAAAATAAGAGCATTTATTTAATATTAGAAATCTTTTGTTGTCACTTTTGTTCAATTTAATGCATCCTTGCGGAATAAAAAATATATATATTTGTTTTAATCTTAGCCCATACTTTTGAATGGTGGTGTATCACAGTTTCCACATAAATATGAAGCAGCACAGCTGTTTTCAATATTGATACTACTAATCATAAAT
>NW_015505566.1:657482-658559 GCF_001515645.1 Sinocyclocheilus grahami | reverse complement strand
TTTTAAAATTATTGCACTAAAACACAATTGCAGCTTACTATTACATAGAGTAGCCTAAATATATATATATATATATATATTGACCACTAGTGTGACTGTTCATTGAAAGAAACAGAAAATTGATTTTGTGTTATAATAGCACAAAATAACAGCAGTTATTCTGTTTAGCCATTTAAATTTGGGTTACAGCAACACATTCTGGCTAGTAAACATTTTCCAGACACACAGAGAACAAAGTTTTAGGATTCTGAAAAATATATAACAAAGACATTTCTAGATCACTGTCCAAATGTTAGCAAAGCTGCGACAGTGATCATCTGCATTCATTCGTACAGATCGTCAGATGCTTTCACATCCATTAAATCACAAGATGTTTGTTTATTTCCCGCTGGATCACATGATAATCAGGTTTCACACAAACGTGTAGAATCTACTATAAAACACTACAATGACACCAAATATTATTACATTTTACTGTTGCTTGAGTGTGGTCGAAATCCAGCCACTTCAGTAGGAATCCATGTGACTGAGAAAAAAATGTCCCCGCGCTGATTTCACAACAGAATCAGAAGCCGGTCACGTCAATTTGCTGTGTTGACCCACAGAAAGCTGCTTGGTTTGAAAGTGATTTCTGTGTGAACTGTGCTTCATTATCACTGCACTATTAACAACAGACCTATTTTGCTTGTGAAATTTCACTAATGATAACCTTCATCCATCCTAAACCCTACAAGAACAACTCGCTGAACGTGATTTGAGCAGGTTTACACCAATGACAAAAAAAATTTAAATAAAATAAAAAAGAATTCTAACCTACAAATACAAAAAGAAAACACATTCACTCAAGAAGTTTTTTTTGTAAATTGTATTTCACTCCGTTTTGATCCATTAGTGGTTACATGTATTCACACAGTCAGAGATAAAAAAGGTCATTCTAACAGGAAAACAGCAGATGCATCTCATCGGGCATCAAATACAACCACTGGACACAAGAGTTAAGGGTAAATACAAAGAACACAGGAAACAAAAGTTACAAAATAACTCAAATCAAATTAAACTGTAAACAGGACTATAATG
>NW_015505566.1:654921-656629 GCF_001515645.1 Sinocyclocheilus grahami | reverse complement strand
AATAATGATCTTTAAAAAAGCATCATATGACCCCTTTAAAAGTTCTATGTTGCATGGAAAAAAATAACCACATATGCTGTGGGTTATGGTTTGGGACAACATGAGGGTCCTTTAACCACGAAGCATTATTCAGCTGAGAAAGGATACATCTTTTGGTCCTCTTCTTGTACATGATTCTGTAGCCGCACTCTCTGCATCTGATGGGGTCCCGGGCCTTGATCTCATTCTCCGTGTGGCACTCTGAGACACAGCAGCAGAGACACAAACACCTGACAGCTCACAGAGACTGTGTGATGGGTGATGATTACAAGCATGAAGAGAGCAAGTACCTCCACAAATATAGATCATGGGCTGCTGTTTAGGAGGCTGAATGTCTTTCTGAGAGTCCATGGCCTGAAACACACACATTAACAGCTACTACTTACTTAAAGAATTATTAAATATATTAGATACATGCTTAACTTAATATATAATAATAATGTATCTATTAGTTCCATGAGCTGGACTTTCCTCTAAGCGCCCATATAAGAGACTTTATCATCCTTCTAGTGCTGATGAACTGAGTGCGAACACAAACTAGCTAGATGCATTGTCCTTCATATTTATATTAGACACGAACCCGCACAATATTTAGACTTTAATGTGCTTCAAATGTAAGCAGTCGAGGCGTTACCTTCTCGCGCGAGCTCTCGGGTTGGGTTTCGCTTACAGAGAGACGTCACAGTAACGAGCGCCGCTATTGGTTGAAACGAATGATTGACAGCAGTCAAACTCTGGTGGGAGGAGCTTAGAATTGTACGCAGTCCATCCGGGACTTTTATTTTATTTCAATAATAACAGACGGCGGAGAAAAAAGCCTGAAATCGCGTGTATTTATCGGCAACCGCACGTCATTTTAATATTTAGTACTAATATATATTTTTAGTTTTAATTAATTGTTTTGAAAGTTTTGGCTGTTATTAGCTAGTACTGTCAATACAAATGTGTGTTACGTATTATTATTATTTTTATTTTTTACAATAGTGCTATAAACATTGTCTCCAAGCAGAAACGTGTCGTGTTTATCTGTACCCCTGACATGTTTTCTCGCACTGTCACGTGAGTCCGGATGTCTACGGTCCGCCGTCTCGAAGCCGGAAGTAGCGCGCGAGTCACTGCAGCGGTGCATGTGTCAGGTAAGCCTGCAGAATTCAGCTCTCGGTGTTCTGAGGTTAATCAGATATTGTTCTAACACGATCGTGCACAGTATATACTGCTCTTCGTATTATGAATATTAATGCCTAACTGTCTGTTATGATCCAGCCTCACCCTTTCAGTTTCTCTTTCTCGCCATTGTGTTTATTACGGTTTATTATAACACGACACAACATATATAACAAGTTTATAACATCCAGTTACCAAGCATATCTATTTCTAATTACTCATAATTTCTCATTTTATTTCTAATTACTATCTGTCTGTCTCTCTATCTATCTATCATCTCTCTCTATCTATCTCTCTCTATCTCTATCTATCTCTCTCTCTCTCTATCTATCTATCTGTCTGTCTCTCTCTCTCTCTCTCTCTCTATCTATCTATCTATCTATCTATCTATCTATCTATCTATCTATCTATCATCTCTCTCTATCTATCTATCTATCTATCTGTCTGTCTCTCTATCTATCTATCATCTCTCTCTATCTATCTCTCTCTCTCTCTATCTATCTAT
>NW_015505566.1:633282-652626 GCF_001515645.1 Sinocyclocheilus grahami | reverse complement strand
TCTCTCTCTCTCTCTCTCTCTATCTCTCTCTCTCTCTCTCTCTCTCTCTCTCTCTCTATCTCTCTCTCTCTCTCTCTCTCTCTCTCTCTCTCTATCTCTCTCTCTCTCTCTCTATCTATCTATCTATCTATCTATCTATCTATCTCTCTATCTCTCTCTCTCTCTCTCTATCTATCTATCTATCTATCTATCTCTCTATCTCTCTCTCTATCTCTCTATCAAACATCTGTATATTACACAACACAGGATTTCTATTTATAACAACAGTTACCATCTATTCATCCAGTTACTAACTATTGGTATCTGTCTATTTATCAATCAGCTTTGTAAAAAAAAAAGCAAATGCATTGTAGTAATATATAAACCCACAAAAACAATCCCAAAAGACGCACTGCACCATAGATGGGTGGAAAACACAACAATAACAACAGTTTGAGCATTTGATTTGATTGATTTGTTTTTATTTTAGTGCAGTAGCCTCGCACAAGGTTTTGCTGGTATGCGGGGCAGGAATGTCAGTTACTCTCTCAACCGGCTCGACTGCATACTTCATGAGTGTTTTCTGTGTTGTCAGAATGGCCGAGAGCAGCCTGGAGGAGCGGTGTGTGGAGGTTCTGGATGTTCCTGATGATTTGGACGATGAATTTCTCTCTCTCTACTTTGATAACAAGCGGCGCTCTGGCGGAGGGAGCGTGGTCTTTTTGGAGAGACGTGGAAAGCATGCACTGGTGGTTTTTGAAGATGCAGAGAGTAAATATATTTAATAGATTAAAAATACATTATATAAAAAAATGACAATATTGCGAGCATACATAAGCAAAACTCTTTAAAAAATTGTTTCTCTCACACTAGCTGCTGTCAGAGTTGTCTCCAAGACCCATGTGCTCCAGAATAACACACTGACGGTGCGGAGGAAACCACCAAAGGACCCTGGAAAGCTGCTGCTGCAAGGGCTCAATCCACACACTTCACTGGAGCATGTGGAGCTTTACATAGAAAATGTTACTGGAATGAATTATGAAACAGACTTCATCCTGTATCCATCTCCGAACAAGGACCTGGTTCTAGTACATCTGAAAAACCCTTTAGACAAAGGTTTGTAGCTCATCGGTACATCGACATTACATACAGAAAATACTGTAGGCACACTGTTAATAATGTGTAAGTGTCTTTAAATATTATACCAAGTGGTGTTTATTTGAATAAAGTATTGCACAAGCTAGTTTTCAAGCTAAACTTTTCACTAAAAGTGACTTCGAAAGATAAAAAACCAGGCATTTTGTGGTTGTCAGATGTTAGTGTGTTTCTCTGCACCTGATAGGACACCCGAGTGAACTTGAGGAGAGCTGACTCCATACATCCACTAAACATCTCTAAAACAGCCAATGATTAAAAGCCATGAAACAAAGAGCATTGAAGAGATTTTATCAAAAGAAATACTTGTATTCAGCAAGGATGCATAAAAATGCTCAAAAGTGCCAGTAAAGAGATCTAGAATGTTACAAAAGATCTGTTTCAAATAAATGCGGTTATTCTGAACTTTCTATTCATTAAAGAATCCTGAAAAAATGCATCATGGTTTCCATACAATATGAAGCCGCACAACTGTTTTCAGCATTGATAATAATAGTAATAATAAGTGTTTATTGAGCAGCAAATCAGCATATTAGACTGTTTTCTGAAGGATAATGTGACACTGAAGACTGGAGGAATGATGCTGAAAATCACAGGAAGAAATTACATTTTAAAATGCATAAATAACACCAGGTTAGTTCTGAGAAAAGCTTGAGCAGCATTTGAGCACTCAGTCTCTTGGTTTGATATTTTGTATCAAATGCAATGACATTACTACATTTTTAAGTGTGCAAATACATTTAGGGCCACGCAGACATTTTAGTTCTCACGAGTCATTTTAACGTTTGCACAAATTCTAGAACCATTTCAAATAAATTCACACGTGAACGTATGATAACAATCTGCAGTACGCTTGTTTTAAATGTTCTGTCATTGTCTACGTAGATTTTCAGATGCTCAGAGACGAAGTTTCCAAGAAGCCTCTAAATGAAGCAAAGGTCACTCTGGAGCAGGTGGAATCTACAGACTCTATTTCGGTGGCCAATCTGTCTCCTGCGCTCACAGAGGACGTGCTGGAGCTCTACTTTGGGAGCAGTCGTGCTGGAGGCGCTGACGTCCTGGCAGTTAGCATGCTAGCAAATGGCCGTGCGAAGGTTTCTTTCAAGGATGTGAAGTGTAAGCCAGGATGTCTTTCTTTAGCCACTTTCTCTGTCTGTTCTGAATCTCACTCGAGTGTTTTCTTTCACAGCTGTGGACTGCGTTCTCCAGAAATCCCATCATTTGGAAGGGACAGATTTAGTAGTGGAGCCTTACTTTGATTTCTTGCATGATCGGTCGTCTGTGAGCGCTCAAGATGAACAAGGAACATTGGTGGATGGGAACCAATCACAGACAGTCTCACCCCAAAGTCCGTCTGCTTCTGTCCCAGAGGCAAGCATCCGCTTAGGACACGATGCTGCCACAAGTTTAGTGAGTACTACTGCGTCTGCTCCTGAGCCATCTATCCAGAAGGAATGTGTTAGCTTCGTATCTGTGCTTGACGCCACTAAACATCACCTGCTCAGTTTGAGTAATTTGCTCGAAACCTTCAAAAAGGATCACCCCAAATTCGACGTCAGTCTATTAAAAGATGGCGTCCAAGTCAAAGGTCCTGACCAAATTGAGGTTGAAAGACTTAAAAACGAAGTTCTGCAGTTCCTGACTGGTGTTGTGGAGGACCATCTGACGCACGACAAGCTCAAAGCTGAGTTTCTCGGACGGGAGGATGTTAAAAAAAGGCTGAATTTGTCTTTGAAAAGTGTACCTTCCACCTACAGCGTGTCAGGCTGTACCGTCACTGTAACGTCTACGTCCCGTAGCGCCGTCAGGCAGGCCCGAGACCTGATAGAGTCCCAGATCTCAGAGTTCACTGTGCCCATAGCCAAAGAGTGCGAGAGCGTGCTCTGCTCACAGGAGTGGTCTGACTTCCTGGCGTCTCTGGACTTCTGCAGTGCCAAACTGTCCGACGCCGGTGGAGCGATTACTGCCCTCACCCTGACAGGGATGGAGAAGGACAATCAAGAGCAGATGGTTGTGTTTCTCAGCACACCACACCAGAAGGAGATCGTCCTGTCTATGGAGCCAGGAATGCTCAAATTCCTGCAACTCCATCATCAAGGTCTGCTGGCGGACATGGGAGAGGTCATCCTATTCCCTCTGGAGACTGGAGACGGATTGAGTGTTAGTTACTGAGTTTGCTTTCATTTGACTGATTTAAATGACATGTACACTACTGATCAAAAGTTTGGGGTCAGTAAGATTTAGTTTTAATGCGTTTTTTTCAGCAAGGACGCATTAAAAAGTTGCAGTGTAGGCAATTAATGTTACAAAAGAATTCTATTTCAAATAAATGCTGTTCAAACTCTCTGAAGATTTTAGCATGGTGATAGATATGACAATGTTAATGTATTTGGTCTTGGCGCAATAGATCTACGCTGCTGCTGCTGTTGGTTATTGCTGTAGTTGTAGATTATTGCTGCTGCTGCAAGCAAGCACAGGAACTTGCTACTGTCAGTGCATACGGCGATACGGTCCCGTGAGTATTTAAGACATACTGCTGCTGCACAAATAGCATATAAAATAACCCGTAGCAGATCTATACAGGTGGAGCTGGGGAAGGTGGAGGGTTTCAGAGAACTCTGAAAGCACGCTGCAGGAATCTCTAGTGAATGCTAGCCAGCCATATAAATGCAAGGCAGTAAGCTCATTGGCTGCATATGCAGCATGAACCAATCAGCTTGTGCCAAGTCGTTTACTCTCTGAATATCATCAGTTACGTTAACAACCGTCGCCTGCGCCATCTAGAGTTTCAAGACTGAACTATATATTTCTTATCCACATTTATAATAATAATAATAATTTATAATAAGAAGAAATGTTTCTTGAGAAGTAAATCAGCATATTGGAATGATTTCTTGAGGATCATGTGACACTGAAGACTGGCGTAAAAATCAGCTTTGCATCACAGGAATACATTACAATTTTAATTAGATTCAAATAGAAAACAATGATTTTAAATTGTAATAATATTTCACAATATTACTGTTTTTGCTGTATTTTGATCAAATAAATGCAGCCTTGGTGAGCAGAAGTTTATCAAAACCAAAACATCTTCCTGACCTCAAATCTTTGAATGCTGAATTGCAGAATTTGATTTGCAATTTGATTGTAAATTTAAATGTGATTTAATTGTAGAATTTATTGAAGTTGTTCACAAGTAAAAAAGGTTAAATCATGTTTAAAAGTATTTTAATGTTCATACATAATTTGTTTTAATACATAAGATGAATAAAGAGAAATAATGATATTTAATATAATAGGATAAAGTTGTACTGAATTGTTAATTTGGTAGAAAATAATTAACAACAAATACAATTATAATTTCATATTTAAAATATAATAATATAAATGTGTACTTAATATAATAAAATGTAATTTAATTAATTTGTAGAGCAAAAATAGACTAACCTGCAATATTGTGTGGAGAATCTAAGGTACTCAAATGGCCGAACAGCTTCGTAGATGCTGTAGAAAAACAGCGTGATTGCATGGGAGGGTGATATTGTCAAAGCATATTTCATATAATATAATAGTTTTTTTTAGTAATAGTTTTCTATATGTAATCATCTCCATTTTAGTGTATTGTCATTTTTCTCAGTCTTGAACTGAATTGAGGACTATGAACTGTGTGGTCATTGTCTTTAAATGTCTTCTGTATGGTTAATCAGTCTCTTAATTTCACTGGCAGATTCAGGGAGAATCGAATGTGTGCCAGTCGGCGGCAGAATTATTAAGTGCTATTATCGGCTCAATCTTTACAAAGACCATTGTGGTGACCCAGCCTGGCATTTCCCGCTTCCTGCTGGAGGAGGAGGGTGTCAGCATACTGGCAGAGATGACAGCAAAGTTCGAAGTCTATATCGACATGGCCAAAGTGCACTGGGAGCCGCTAGAAGATGGTGTAACGTATCCAGCCTTGTTGTCTATCCTGATGTTTCTCATATACTCAGTAATACTTTAGGGTTGACTGTTTTTGTGCTTTCCACAGGACATACTGGAGCTGGCATGGAAAATGACAACCTGTCAAAACTTCCAGAGAAGTTTCTCTGCAAATTCCGTGCAGGACTTCACTGCTGGAGTCCCGAATGGACGTACTGATGCACATACTTCAGGTCAGTATAGATCATCTGCCTGATTGGTTCTTTACCGGTCGTTGAACTATAAGTGGGCCGAGACCCTTTAATTTCACTTCTTTTCTGCGGGAAATCCAATGCAATGATTTAGGGCCCTGTGATTTCTGCGATGTGGAAAATGCGGAAGGAATCACGGAATCCAATCATAAAAATGGAATCTACTGTATAACGCGGAATGTCACGGAATTTGTCAAAGTTGGGATGAATTAATCAAAAGTAGATCAGTACACGTCAGTCAAATCGTGATATGGACTAGTATCTGTAAATATTAAGCAGCAAAAAGACTATTTAAATATGAATCCTGCATGTTCTGTGTGTCTCTGTGTGACTGAAAGGCGCAGTCGCACGGTTTCGTTTAATACTCGCTGTGATTTCAGCGTATCTCACTTTAATAGGACATAAATACATGAACAACATCTCCAGAACTGCTCTGAGAGTCACTTCACGAGCATTTTACCATTGCATTTGAGTAAAACTATCGTCATGTCATTTACACTCAGAAATTTAAAGGTCCTCATGGCAGCCCGTCAAAATAAAAGTTTGGTTTAACTTGAAGAAATTGTGTCAGAAATATATTACTATTGTACAGTAGAATGTACTACTACTACTACTATTGCTAATAAAATTATTAAAACTTAATTTTTTTATGGCGTAATCACACTATATTTCTTCCATGTTTTAATTTGAATAGTAAACCCCCTTTGATTGCCAAAAAATTAAGTTTTAAAAATAAGAGTTTAACTTTCATTTGATTAAAAGATAAGTTAAATGAATGTTTTATGCCTTTTGATAACCAGAGAAATTAAAACACACAACACAGAATTTCTGAAAAAAAACTAAACTTTTCATAGGGCTATTGTAAAAAATAAGTTGTTTTATGCATTCAAATAATTAGACATGCTTAAACTGAATTTGGTAACAATAAAAAAGAATGTGAGGGAAAAAATAAAACATATAGATCCCTAAAAATGTCATTTTTGTTCAACGTGTAATAAATTGATGTTAAATTGTGTATGTTGCCTATTGTACAGTAGAATGTACTACTACTATTACTATTGCTAATAAAATTATTAAAACTTAATTTTTTTATGGAGTAATCACACTATATTTCTTCCATGTTTTAATTTGAATAGTAAACCCCCTTTGATTGCCAAAAAACAAAGTTTTAAAAATAAGAGTTTAACTTTCATTTGATTAAAAGATAAATTAAATGAATGTTTTATGCCTTTTGATAACCAGAGAAATTAAAACACACAACACAGAATTTCTGAAAAAAAACTAAACTTTTCATAGGGCTATTGTAAAAAATAAGTTGTTTTATGCATTCAAATAATTAGACATGCTTAAACTGAATTTGGTAACAATAAAAAAGAATGTGAGGGAAAAAATAAAACATATAGATCCCTAAAAATGTCATTTTTGTTCAACGTGTAATAAATTGATGTTAAATTGTGTATGTTGCATGATTTAAATTAATTAGGCATGCTTTTTTCCGTTAAAAAGGAGTCCAGAAAAATCAAAATGGAAAACAAAAATGAATCCAGACAAATGTAAATGGGAAAAACGGAATTTGGGGAAAAAATAAAACAGATTTCAAAGGGCCCTAAATACAATAGTAATCTATTGATTTTTGTTGAACCCCAATGGTTACTGAATGTTTTCTGTCACTCAGCTCGTATTGAAGAGGCTAAGAAGATCTTGGCAGTCATTGGCAGTGATTTGAACCCCCAACCTTCTAGTTTAGGAGCCACAGACATTGAATCTGTAGATCTGTATTCAGACCAGAGCCGAGATACCTCAGCAGCGGCAGAAGAAGAGGACGACCAACCCCAATCACTGCAGGCCCATGACCTCCAGAGCTCCTCTGCACCCATGAACGCCTGCAGCCTCGACGAAGACGCAAGCTTCTTGCTGGCCATTCAGATGTCAATGGAGCTCAACCAAAGATCGGACGCAGAGGACATCCAGAAAGCTCTAGAACTGTCCAGGAGCGACTCCATGCCAAACCAGGAGAACACGCAGCTGGAGAGAGCGTTTGACATGTCCTTGGAAGATGCCATCAAGTTAGCCAATAAAGCCGAGATCTGTGTGTTTGCTAACTACAACCATGATCTTGTCAGGGTGGACATCGCATTGGGCAAGAAGGTTGGACTGAGACAGTGTGAGGAGAAGGTCGAGAACAAGAACCTGCGGAAACTCTCCTCCCATCAGAAGAGATGCATAGAGCTCATTAAGAGGAAGCATGCCGTCGAGATCAGCATCCAGGGCACCACCGCCGTCCTCTCCGGCTTTAAAGAGCACGTCTCTGAGGCCGTGATGGACCTGAAGAACGTCCTGAGAAGGACAGAGAGCATGATGACGGATGCTGAAATCGTGAAGACAGTACAGTGGGTGTGGTACGAGCAGGGCTCCTCCTCCAAGGCCATCCCGTACCCGCCGGATGCCACGGTGTTCATTGAGAACGCTTGGAAGATGAAGCAGAAGAAGACTGATATTCTCTTCAACAATCAGCCGTGCAGCATTGACTTCGAGAAGATGGAAGAGCATAGTTTGGCATCCGGGAAATCCGTGCCTATTGGACGGAAAATGCTGAGCAAAGAGGACTTGTACACGGATGGCGCAGGTACGAAAACATATATTTATAAACATATATATATATATATATATATATATATATATATACAAAATAAAAATACCCACAAAAAGAGACCACATATATATTCAAAATAATGAAATCCCCAAAAGGAGACTACACTGTTTCTGCTGTTGATGCCAGATTCATTATCATAATTTATTTTTGTTTAAAAACAGGCAAAATAGTTCTTCATAATGGTTTCCAGGCATAATATAAAAATATTTTTCAAATAGTAATATAAACGGAATTTTTTATATACAGTAGGTGCATCCATGGACAATATCCATTTTATTTAATACAGTATTTAATGTATAGATTTTAATAAATAAAATAAATAATGTCCCATTGTACTAATTACTCATGATATGCCAGTTAATTTGTGAAATTAACTGCAATTAATTGCATAAATACAATTTTAAAAATTACAAAATTTAAGAATATTAAATTATGTAATGTAATTATTATGTTATTATGTATTTTTTTTTAAAATAATTTAGTTTTGGATTATTATCAGTTGATTGAAACATAGAATAAAATAATTTACACATGGCATGCTGATTAATTAGTCAAAGTACTCACATTTAGTTGCATAAATCAATATTTGCTGAGAAAATCCCTCAAATTAAAATAATTAAGAATATCAAAGTATCTAATAATTAAAAAAAAAAATTTGAATAAATATATATTTTTAAATAATTTAGTTTTTTAGTTGTATTTAAAAAATACAGTAAATAAATATTACAAAAAAACTGTATATATAAAATATATATTAGTTTTGTCGTTTATTTGGTATTGTCAGTTGATAAAAAAATTATCACCATTAATACAATTAATTACTAATGATATGTTTAATTAGTCAAAATAATAACAATTAACTGCATAATTTGATATTTGTTGAGAAAAACCCTCATATTAAAACAATTTAAGAATGCTAAATTATCTAACAATTTAACTAATATCTAATAATTATCTAACAATTTTGTTTTTGGATTATTGAGTCCAAAAATTACAAAAAAATGTATTATGAATTATGAATATGTATTATGAATTATGAATATGTATTATGAATATTTTTTTTACTTTTTTCATTCTCATGTAAAACTCCCAGTTGCTCAGATTCCTGTTAAAATGACTGGATTTCGACCTTGAAATAAATAGCACTGTATAAATAAGTGTACTGTATATTTAGTTGATGACGTCTTTTTTTCAGATGAAGATTACAGTCTGCTGTCCAGCATGCCTGAAGTGTGTCCAGTGGATGTAGACTCTGATGAATTCCAGAATGTGGTCAAAGATTTCTATGACACCCTTCAGGACAGCCACAACAAAATCAGAATCATTAAGGTACGATTCAACACGGTCGCACCTCGACGTCTGTCAGTGCATGTGTAATTCAGACAGGTTTTTTTCTGTATGCAAGACATTAATCTTTCTTTTAGTTCTCGCAGTGAAAACTTGTGAATTTACTATTATGTTTGGAATCAAAACGTTTGTACATTGAATTGTGGGAATGATTATCTGCTTTGGAAATGTCTGTTATTGGTCGCACTGACTCTGATGGCGTTTTCAGGTTGATAAGCTGATGAATAAACTCCTGCATGACCAGTACAGGCTGAAGAAGGTCAGTATTGAGCGCAGCTCCTCAGAGGCGCAGGTGGAGCGCACCCTCTACCACGGCACCAGTGAGACCAGCGTCAAGGAGATCTGCATTCACGGCTTCAACAGGAGCTTCTGTGGGAAAAACGGTACTGTGCTGTCAATCAGTCACACCCTTCACTGCATCACTGTTGCATTGTTTATAGCAGGGTTATTATAGTACACTACACTTACAACTAATACCATAAACATTTTTCGTTACTTGAAATAAAAAAATAATTTTATTTTCAGCTCACATATTATTTTTGTAGTTTAACTTGAAATAAAAAAAAACTATTCTCACTATTAACTATTAACGACTTTTGCCTCAATAAACTCCCAATTTGCTGTTTATTAATAGTTAGTAAGGTAGTTGTTAATTTTAGTATTGGGGTTGATTAAGGGATCTAAAATATGGTCATGCAGAATAAGGCATTAATATGTGCTTTATAAATACTAATAAACTGCCGATATGCTAGTAATATGCATGTCAATAAGCAACTAGTTAATAGTGAGAATTGGTCACTATTTACTAGGGATGCACCGATACTGATACTGGTATCGGGCCCGATACTGAGCTCCTGTACTCCTACTCGTACTCGTTAAAATGCCCCGATACCAAACGCCGATACCACACAGCATGTGATAAGTGCCATATTCAGACAATGAAACACCGACAACAGAACAACAGACAGCAGAATGGAGTTATTAGAGATTAAGGATGTCTACGAAGTATATGTATGCAATGAATATAATGTTAAACATTCAGTATTAACGCCTGTACAGCTGATGTGCGCGAGCTGATAAACAAAGCATGTTGAGTGGATTGAGCGCGCGGCGGCGCAGATGTACGAGCTTGTCGAGTGAATATATCTTTCTCACAGACATCACTGGAAAGTTTGTAGTTCGGTCGGATATGTTAAAAACAAGTAAGTAAAACAATACACAAGTTACTTAACGGTAGGGAGAGAGCGCGCGCAATTCTGTTGTTTGATGTTCACTCACTTAGCACACACATCATTTGGATTAAAACTAAATCGTAAAAATAAGACCATTTATAGGGGCATTCACTATAAACATCATTTATTTTCAGCCTTAGGCATACACGACTTTCTGGTGAAAGTGAATCTAGCAGCCTGTGTGAAATGCGCAAGGCTGTACTATTCTGCATCAGTACAAATATGTGCATGCGTTGTGCGTGTTTTGCTAGCTTGAGTGTTTCTGCATTATATGAGTGGCTTTGGAATATAAATCGCAGCACGTTTCAGATGGAAAAAACGCGATTTCTATTTCTGAAAATATAAGTTAGGAGATTTATAACGAGTGGTTCCCTGCATTATTACAGCAAAGCGCGTGATTACAGTACTAAACCGCTGCAATGGAGCAGCTCTAATGCTATTAAATTAAAGATGATGTACCATAGAGCAAAAAAATTAACAGTGAAAGTAACAAAAACTTGTAAAATACAATTTAATGGGCATAATTAAGTGTGAAAATAACCGAAGGATATAGTCAAACCAAAAATTATTCAGAGACCAGATATAATTTTTGATATTTTTTTACTAGTGGGTGCAGGACACTAGTTCATTTATGTAAGTGAGGACAGCAAAATAAAGTAAACTGTGACAAATTATACCCAAAAACTCTTCATACAGTGGACTACCAGTAAAACTGATACAAATTTGGGTCCAAAAATTATTCAGACCGAATCTGGGGGGAAAAAAATTAAGTTCAGGTCATACTAACAGCTGTCTAATTTTTGAAAAAAAAACAACCTAAAATTTTATCAAAACTATATAAACTCAGAAAACAAAATAACACCCCCCCAAAACTAATAAAAATGACAAAACACAACAAAATTGCTAAATCTTTAAAGGGATCATATGATGTTGCTAAAAAGAACATTATTTTGTGTATTTGGTGTAATGAAATGTGTTTATGCGGTTTAAGGTTCAAAAAACACATTATTTTCCACATACTGTACATTATTGTTTCTCCTCTATGCCCCGCCTTTCTGAAACGTGTCGATTTTTACAAAGCTCATCATCTGAAAAGCGAGCTGTGTTGTGATTGGCCAGCTATCCAGTGCGTTGTGATTGGCCGAATACCTCAAGCGTGAGACGGAAATGTTACGTCCCTTACCATACTGTAATTACCAGGTTCAGGAAACTTTACTCCGTAAAATGTGCTGCACACACTCGAATATTTGGGTTGAAGTGTTCTGGAACAGTGTTGTAAATAAAATAAACTAGATTTCTAGTCGTGTCCTCTTTTGGAAGACCAAACAAAGTAGTTTCGCTTTCACAACGAAACACACAGCGCCTTCACGTCATGGCGGCGGCAACAATACTACAGCGAGAATAAAAGTTACGCCTTCTTTCTTTGCGTGAACATTTGGGCGGCGTTATGCAAATCTTCCAACATAGTGAGGTAGATATGTGGGGGCGTGTTAGAACGAGTCGTTTTAGGTAGGCGTGGTTGACTCTTAACTTTTATAAAGAATATCTCTTTGGATTTGAGGCTTTAGTCTTTGCAACTTTACAGATCTTCTTTATGCGCCAAGAGCTTGTAACACTCCAAAGAGAAAGGAACAATTGAAATCGCATCATATGACCCCTTTAACTTAAATTTGAAAGAAAACAACAAAAAAATTAAAAACGAATTCAAAATATTAACAAAAACTATAATAGTACACAAATGCCTCTGAAATGACACCGAAATGAATTTAAAAATAATAAATGCATCTTGTCTTTTCTCTGACAGCCACTGTGTACGGTCAGGGCGTGTATTTTGCGGTGAACGGCTCACTGTCCGTGTCTGACACCTACTCTCCACCCAATGCAGACGGGCACAAGTTTATTTTTGTGGCCAGAGTGCTGACCGGAGACTTCACCGTGGGCAAGTACGACTATAAAACCGCCCCGCTGAAGGAGAGCTCCGGCGTTCCTGTCAGATACCACAGCGTGACGGATCAGATCAACTCCCCGACGCTGTTCGTCATCTTCAACGACACACAGGCTTACCCACAGTACCTCATCACATGCAAGAAGATCTACGGCTGATCACATGCCTTCTCATTTATAATGCCACTGGCAGTCATGTCTAAGCATTAACCCACTCTTACTTTACTGCACGTGTGTTTATTTTAAACAGGATTTTGTCTAAACAGTAGTTGAGTGTTGTTTTCTTTTCATTTTATGAATAATAGGATTCTTCTGTATTGTAAGTGACTGACAAAATGTTTTCATATTTCGGTGTCCTTTAATGATTGATATTTTTTAAACATGTATTCAGTGGTAACATATTGTCTGCTTTAAGACTGTCAGCTTCACATCACTCACAGATGAGTATTTTTGGTGTCAAAAAATAAAGTAAATAAATGCTGGAATGAAGTTATTATCTAGTGTTTTTATACAGTAGTAGCAGTATAGTAGCAATGTGTACAGTAGATACGTGTTTAATTGTATTATTTAATTGTACACTGTGAAATAAAAAGATTTGGGGTTCCTCGGATCGTCACACTTGAGATAATTTGGCAACACCAATAACTTAAAAATCTAAATCGATGCACATCTGAATACATATATTTATAGGTAACACTTTACAGTAAGGTTCCATTTGTTAACAATATTTAATGCATTAACTATCAATGAATAAGACATTGTTACAGTATTAATCTTTGTTAGCATAAAAATACAGCTGTTCTTTGTTAGCCCATGTTTGCTCAGGTCCATTAAATAACATTATCAGATAACAACTTTTTAAATAATGTATTAGTAAATGTTGGAAGTGTTTTTTCATTGTTTATTAACTAATGTAGTCATTAACAAATGGACCCTTATTGTAAAGTGTTACCTATTAATAAAATAATTTCACTAACAAAGAGTACCACTGTAATATGAATGTTCAAACTCCCAGCTATGGAGTTTTGTCTTCTGTAGGATATCATATTTTATTGAATTTCTCTGATGCGCGTCACAGCTGTAAGTCTGGAAGTTTCTCCACGATCACTCCCTCTCCTTGGTCTTCAGAAATGTCTGATATTAATTTAGTGATCAAATTTCACACCCTTATGGAAATATGATCATATTTTGTAATGATCATTTAAATCTGGCTAATTTTTAAATGGTCATAAATCATCATCTCAGGAAAATGTTATGGGGTTTCAAATCAAAATATGAGTTTCTGTTATGAAGCAGGACATTGATTTCACACATGTCCACTGTAGAGGACCTCAGGATTAAAAGCGTGTTTATTACACATTTTGGGAGACGCAACAACTAAATAGGGAAATAAATTATATTTCAGTATTCCTGTGAAATATATATTACTTTGAAAATCTTGCCAATTATTACTCTCATTATTACACCTCTTTTTTTTCATTTCATGTTGCCCCAAGAACACATTAATATGCAAATTAGGAACAGTATGTAGATACATTGTATAAAATGGGAAAACTGTGCCATTTTACGCACATATTGCATAAAGAAAAATAGTATATCAAATCATTCTGTTATATCTTTCATAACATAGTAGAGAATCATCTTTATACAAAGTTTGGTATAAAAAATACAAATTGATAGGTGATAAAAAATTAAAATCCCACTGTGTTTGCTTTTTCATGTCTATTTGTGTGTTTATTGTTTTTAAGTCCTTTACAGTCAAAGCGGACATAGCATAACGAATAAAATATTATTTTCCCATTTTTTTCTTATGCTCTAAACAATGTAATTACATAGAAAATACTAAATTCACAAAAAATATATATAGATTTTTTTTATATCACTTTTATATATTCACTATGTCCATACATCTACAGGTGCATCTCAATAAATTAGAATGTCGTGGAAAAGTTCATTTATTTCATCACATATATAACAGAAGTGATCGGGTCAGAGAAAGGGGAACTGGTGTCTCGCGCTCATTGCGCAGGTCGGACACATTTCGGCGCTGCGCTGCTGCTGCTGGCGCGGGTCATTCCGGGATGTGTGATGAATGAGAAAGTGTTGTCCAGTGTGCCGAGTTCGTCTGTAAATAAATATCTTTTTGAGACCAACTGGTCATAGGGCTCATTTGGAAGCTTGCACAATAACTCGCTGGTATGTTAGAGTTTATTTTGCGTATCTGCAAATGATGTTTTTATGGTCACGCACAGCTCGCTAGCATATTAGCGGGAGATGCATATCAACAAACGCTCAAATCTGCGTGCGAATCAGTAAATCACAAGCAGAAGCCAGCAGATGTGTGTGTTTAGCTTGTCATGGTTTGTGGCTCAGTCAGAGTGTAAACTGGTCCTCACTCTGGGTTTGATTGGTTAGGTGCTGAGGGCAGCTGCTCCTCTTCCTCTTCATCATGTACGCGGTGTACCGTCAGGCTCATCCGCCCACCGCTGTGGAGTTCGCCGTGTACTGCAACTTCATCTCCAGCCAAGAGAAGAACCTGGTGGTGGCAGCAACCTCTCAGCTGTATGTCTACAGGATCATCTATGATGTGGAGGTGAGGTGGGGTGGGGGCTTTCTGTCTCTGTTCAGTTAAATGAGACGCACCGGCTGTCATCAACCCTCTACAGACACCTTGGCAATTGAATCGCCATTAGCTAGTACATTTTTTAGTTTACTCGCCAGACTGATATACCATATATGTGTGTGTGATATATACACACACAGGTGCATCTCAATAAATTAGAATGCCGTGGAAAAGTTCCTTTATTTCAGTAATTCAACTCAAATTGTGAAACTCGTGTATTAAATAAATTCAATGCACACAGACTGAAGTAGTTTAAGTCTTTGGTTCTTTTAATTGTGATGATTTTGGCTCACATTTAACAAAAACCCACCAATTCACTATCTCAACAAATTAGAATACTTCATAAGACCAATAAAAAAAACATTTTTAGTGAATTGTTGGCCTTCTGGAAAGTATGTTCATTTACTGTACATGTACTCAATACTTGGTAGGGGCTCCTTTTGCTTTAATTACTGCCTCAATTCAGCGTGGCATGGAGGTGATCAGTTTGTGGCACTGCTGAGGTGGTATGGAAGCCCAGGTTTCTTTGACAGTGGCATGTGTGTGTGTTTGTAAAATGGCACCGCTTTTTAAATATCTGAAAGTACTACACTCTTAACATCAGTCAGTCAAGCATTATAAATGATAATCAAGTGTTATTTAATGATTTAACTTTAGTAATTAGAATTAAAACCATGTATGAATGCATATTAGTCATTTTAACTGAATCAGGACTGCTGGTGCTGCTTTTTTGGTCATTCAGTGTTTCTGTAAAAAAAAATGGGGGAAAACTAACAATAATACTGATAAGATAATAATAATTCTACTTATAAGAACAATATAAAATGCACTAAGGATTAACGAGCTGCTGGTAGGCCTGTCACGATGACAACTTTTTGTTGTGCGATATATTGCCCCAGAAATAATTGCGATGTTGTCATTTTAAAGACCGTTTTATGCCACTGAATATATAATCATAATGTAACAGCATAATAATGCAAGAAGGCCTACACTTACAAATGACAACACACTTTTAATTTGTAAGAATATTTAGATCATGGAAATTAAGTATCAAAACATTAGATACCTGAATAAATAGTAAATAAACATTTTCTAACAAAAAGTGCAAAGTAACAAATAGAAAAAAAGAAACTTGTACGGAGATTTTTCCATCTACAGATTTTTCCCTGACCTTCTTTTCTCTGTACATGAATGCTGAGTTCACACGGCACGATTTTTCACTCGCAGACAGGTTTTGTGAAATCACCGACAAATGCCCGAAATCGGAGGCAAATCGGTACTGGTTCACGCGAGTGACAATCACAAAGTGTGAATTATCAAAGACGCGATATGAGGGAATCGCCGACACCCGTGAAGTATTTGGCATGCTAAATATTTGGAGCTGTCGGTGATTCACAATCACGCTGTGTGCAATGATTTCTGACTGAAAACTACATCGGCGATGACCTACAGCCAATGAGGAGTTCAGGAAAATACAACAAAGAATATGTGGCTAATATTAGACATCATTTAGTCGCCCAGAGTGAAGATGTAGTCGCATATGTGAGTGATTTACTCGCAATGTAGAGGGTTAGTCATGCAGATGTTTGAAGTCAATTCACACAGATGTCATAGCTAAGAAACCACAGGTGTACACACACACACGTGTAAAAAGGCCTAATACTTTTGTACAGTACTATATGTATACGTTTTCTTATTTTTTATCATTGTAAAGCTTACAAACTTTGGTTGTGAAATGTGCTTGAAGTATGTTTTTATTAGCTGTATCTTTATATAAATATCTTTATATCATTATGCTATCTTTATATTTTTTAGAATAAATGTCACTTGGTTTAGTTCACTTTGGTTTATATGGGTCTTTAATACAAACATTAATCATTTGCCCTTATTGCGTTCTAGAGCACTTCCAAATCAGAAAAGTCATCAGGTAAGACTTTATTTTTTTGTCTGTAGTCAAGTATCCTGTAGATTATTATGTTTACTATTAATCTAACTGTGTAGATGGCAAGAGCCGTAAAGAGAAGCTGGAGCAGGTGGCGTCCTTCTCTCTCTTTGGAAATGTGATGTCCATGGCCAGCGTTCAGCTCGCGGGCACCAACAGAGACGCCTTGCTCCTCAGCTTCAAAGATGCCAAGGTATGTGTGACTGCATCACAGCTACTTCCTGCGAAAGAAAAGCTTTGAAGATTGTCTGAATAGTAAGGCAGTCTAATGGTGGTGTGTTTTTTTTCTTCCAGCTCTCAGTTGTGGAGTATGATCCAGGCACGCATGATCTCAAGACGCTGTCGCTGCACTATTTCGAGGAGCCAGAGCTGAGAGTGTGTACTGTGTTTATGAGGATGTGTTGAGCTGCTGATCTGTGGAGGCAGGGGTGTGTTTTGATGGCTGTGTGCTGTGTGTTTGGATGGTTTCAGGAAGGGTTTGTTCAGAATGTGCACATCCCCATGGTGCGTGTGGACCCAGAGAACCGCTGCGCTGTCATGCTGGTGTACGGCACCTGTCTGGTGGTTCTGCCCTTCAGGAAGGACACGCTGACCGATGATCAAGAAGGCATTGTGGGAGAGGGGTATGAGCAAATATTTTCTGCTTTTTTGCAGGCATTTTGAAATTATTACACTGCCTTTGAAAAGCTTGGGGTTGGTAAGATATTTTTAATGCTTTTGTACGATTTGTAAAAAAGTTTTGTAATGTTTTAATGTTTTTGTCACATTTATTTAATCCAAAATATAGTAGCTAACAATAGTAATAATGTGAAATATTATTACAATTTAAAATAACAATTTTCTATGTAAATTTATTGTAAAATGTAATTTATTGCTGTGATCAAAGCTGAATTTTCAGCATCATTGCTCCAGTCTTCAGTGTCACAAGATCCTTCAGAAATCAGTATAATATGCTGATTTGCTGTTTAAGAAACATTTATTATTAATTATCAACGTTGAAGAAAGTTCAAAAGAATAGCATTTTAGTTGCATGTCCTGTCGCTTTTTTATGTATTCAACGTGTCCTTGCTGAATAAAAGCATTAATTCCTAAAGTTTACAGCAAGGTCTCAATCAAAATATTTCTTCTCTTTTAGGCAGAAATCTAGTTTCCTCCCCAGTTACATCATTGATGTTCGTGAACTGGATGAGAAGCTCCTAAACATCGTCGATATGAAGTTTCTCCACGGTTACTATGAACCCACGCTGCTTATTCTGTTTGAGCCCAATCAGACGTGGCCAGGGTACGACTGCTCATCTTGTGATTATCAGCACTTCATTACATATGCACTCATATGAATTCA
Organism: Sinocyclocheilus grahami; assembly: GCF_001515645.1. NCBI lineage: Eukaryota > Metazoa > Chordata > Actinopteri > Cypriniformes > Cyprinidae > Sinocyclocheilus > Sinocyclocheilus grahami. The sequence continues at coordinate 634,240 of NW_015505566.1, read as the reverse complement.
GTCTTTAGCATCACACACTGTGTGTGGCATTGAGGCGTCTGTCCACCTGCTGATAGTCAGATGTGGTGTTTATGTTCAGGCGTGTGGCAGTGCGTCAGGACACGTGCAGTATCGTGGCCATCTCTCTAAACATCATGCAGAAGGTTCATCCGGTCATCTGGTCTCTCAGTAACCTGCCCTTCGACTGCACTCAGGCCATGGCTGTGCCCAAACCCATCGGTAAGATATCATCCTCCTCACTCAGCTCTGCTCTTACGGCACCTGCATGAGCTCCATACAGACACTCATCTCTGGTTTTATGGCAGTGCTTCTCAACAAGGTTTATTGGCACTCCTAGTTTCTGTAAATTAAATAATAATAATAATAATAATACAATTCAGAGGTTTTAGGAGCTGAATGTTCTTCAGGGTACAATAATGACTCATCCTTGATTTACTGGATGCTGATTTTTATAAATGTTTTATAATTATTAATTAATTAATTAATTAAATTTAAAGTATTATACACTATTTTAGAAATATTACTTAGTTTCTACCAAATAAAATGTTTTAGAACTAAGTGTAATTAGTAAAATGTATTTTAAGATTGTATTAATTTAACTAATTTATTAATTTAATAAAGAAAACAAACAGTTGTTAAGGGGGTGAATATCTTGTTTCTTAGTAGTTTTATTATTTTTAGTCACTAAAAAGTATTTTAAATCATAGGAAGTCATCTGAGACCCCCTGTTCTGAAGTTTGCTCAGGCCCTCTGGCTGAGAACCACTGTATTATTATGACAGTATGTATGTTATTGATATTAGGAATATTTTCTTTGAGCTTAATGAAGTCATATCAGAAAAATAATCTTTCCAGTTTGTTTTTGGGTATAATCTGTCTGTCTATCTATAGTTATGTTCTGTCTGTCTGTCTGTCTATAGTTATGGTCTTGTCTGTCTGTCTGTCTATAGTTATGGTCT
>NW_015505566.1:632175-632461 GCF_001515645.1 Sinocyclocheilus grahami | reverse complement strand
TCTATCTATCTGTCTGTCGGTCTGTCTATCTGTCTGTATATCTGTCTGTCTGTCTATCTATCTGTCTGTCTGTCTGTCTGTCGGTCTGTCTATAGTTATATTCTGTCTGTCTATAGTTATATTCTATTTGTCTGTCTATAGTTATATTCTATCTGTCTGTCTGTCTGTCTATAGTTATATTCTATCTGTCTGTCTGTCTGTCTATAGTTACATTATAAGTTATATTCTATCTGTCTGTCGTTATGTTCTGTCTGTCTGTCTGTCTGTCTATAGTTATATTCTATCT
>NW_015505566.1:611689-630898 GCF_001515645.1 Sinocyclocheilus grahami | reverse complement strand
TCTGTCTGTCTATAGTTATTTTCTGTCTGTCTGTCTATAGTTATATTCTATCTGTCTGTCTATAGTTATATTCTATCTGTCTGTCTGTCTGTCTGTCTGTCTATAGTTATATTCTGTCTGTCTGTCTGTCTGTCTAGTTATATTCTATCTATCTATCTGTCTGTCTGTCTGTCTGCCTGTCTGTCTGTCTGTCTATAGTTATGGTCTGTCTGTCTGTCTGTCTATAGTTATGGTCTGTCTGTCTGTCTATAGTTATGGTCTGTCTGTCTATAGTTATGGTCTGTCTGTCTATAGTTATGGTCTGTCTGTCTATAGTTATGGTCTGTCTGTCTATAGTTATGGTCTGTCTGTCTATAGTTATGGTCTGTCTGTCTATAGTTATGGTCTGTCTGTCTGTCTATAGTTATGGTCTGTCTGTTCTGTCTATAGTTATGGTCGGTCTGTCTATAGTTATGGTCTGTCTGTCTATAGTTATGGTCTGTCTGTCTGTCTATAGTTATGGTCTGTCTATAGTTATGGTCTGTCTATAGTTATGGTCTGTCTGTCTATAGTTATGGTCTGTCTGTCTATAGTTATGGTCTGCCTATAGTTATGGTCTGTCTGCCTATAGTTATGGTCTGTCTGTCTATAGTTATGGTCTGTCTGTAGTTATGTTCTATCTGTCTATCTATCGTCTGTCTGTCTGTCTGTCTGTCTATCTATAGTTATGTTCTATCTATCTATCTGTCTGCTTGTCTGTCTGTAGTTATATTCTATCTATCTGTCTGTCTGTCTGTCTATCTATAGTTATGTTCTATCTATCTGTCTGTCTGTCTATAGTTATATTCTATCTATCTGTCTGTCTGTCTGTCTGTCATTATTATCTGTCTATCTGTCTGTTTGTCTGTCTGTCTATAGTTATATTCTATCTGTCTGTCTGTCTGTCGTTATGTTCTATATATCTGTCTATCTGTCTGTCTGTCTGTCTGTCTAGTTATATTCTATCTATCTGTCTGTCTGTCTATAGTTATATTCTATCTATCTGTCTGTCTGTCGTTATGTTCTGTCTATCTATCTATCTATCTATCTATCTATCTGTCTGTCTGTCTATAGTTATATTCTGTCTGTCTGTCTATAGTTATATTCTATCTGTCTATCTGTCTGTCTGTCTGTCTGTCTATAGTTATATCTGTCTGTCTGTCTGTCTGTCTATAGTTATATTCTAACTGTCTGTCTATAATTATATTATATCTGTCTGTCTATAGTTATATTCTATCTGTCTGTCTTGGAAGCCTGTAGGATTTAAAAGATATGAATTTTAGCCAATATTAACTCCACAAGCACTAGTATGATATAATTTTAGTATTTATTTTGTATTTTAAGAGCAACATTGATTTATGATCTTGAAGACCTTCTGATCTCATTTGTTGTGCTTGAATACTTGAAATTAGTTTTGTAGACATATATAAATTGGTTTTAATCAGAAAGTGAAGGAAAACCAGTCAACAAGTGTTCAGCATACATGGATCTCCAATACTTTAATACTGCTTAAAATCATCCCAGCGTGCATCTCTGGAAGCTGCTTGCATGATAATGTCATGTGTTTTGTGTTCAGGTGGAGTTGTGGTGTTCGCTGTGAATTCATTGCTGTATCTAAACCAGAGCGTTCCTCCATTTGGAGTGTCACTCAATAGTCAGACCAGCGGCACCACAGCTTTCCCCTTGAGTAAGTTCACTGGAGACTGCTTCCGTCCCCAAAATAACATCTTTACAGCAAAGTTAGGATTACTAATTGATGAGCTTCACTCTAATTCAGTCTGGTTTGCTCTTCAGGGCCACAGGAGGAAGTGAAGATCACGCTGGACTGTTCTCAAGCATCCTTCATCACTTCAGATAAGATGGTCATCTCACTAAAAGGAGGAGAAATGTGAGAACTTCTGCTTTTAGGACCATAATGTCACATGACGCCATGTTTTATGTCACATACAAACCGAATGGGTGTAAACCGGTCGTTTGGGTCAGAGTTCTGACCATGTTTGTTGACGCGTGTCTTGTCGTGTGTGCAGCTACGTGTTGACGCTCATCACAGATGGCATGAGGAGCGTGCGGGCGTTTCACTTCGATAAGGCTGCTGCCAGCGTCCTGAGCACCTGTGTGAGTGATCAGCTGTGCCAGATCGACTCTTAGAAAGCATCGGTCGCTAATACTCTGCGCTTGAACACAGACACTCACACACTCCCTCCATCTCTCTCCTCTCAGATGACGACCATGGAGGCCGGTTATCTGTTCTTGGGCTCTCGTCTGGGCAACTCACTGCTTCTCAGGTACACTGAGAAACTCCAGGAAACACCAATGGAAGAGGGCAGAGAGAACGAGGAGAAGGAGAAACAGGTGTGTGAACCCGTGTGAAGAGAAGGACACTTTAGCATACTTTTAAAAAGACTTATTGCGGAAGTAATATACTTTAGAAGAATAGACTTAAGTGTGAACTCAGCGTAACTTTACACAGTTCATTGCATGTTAATTGAAATTAAATAAAATGTAAATTAAATGAATGTTTTAGTATTTATTTATTTATAGTAAATACAATTTACTAAAACTTAAGTGCTTTTTTTACCCACTTAAGTAGTACTTGCACATCTTTATATGGAATTTCATAATTCTACTATCTATCTATCTATCTATCTATCTGTCTGTCTGTCTATAGTTATATTCTGTCTGTCTGTCTATAGTTATATTCTATCTGTCTGTCTGTCTGTTTGTCTGTCTGTCTATAGTTATATTCTATCTGTCTGTCGTTATGTTCTGTCTGTCTGTCTGTCTGTCTATAGTTATATTCTATCTGTCTGTCTGTCTATAGTTATATTCTATCTGTCTGTCTGTCTATAGTTATATTCTATCTATCTATCTGTCTGTCTGTCTGTCTGTCGGTCTGTCTATAGTTATATTCTGTCTGTCTATAGTTATATTCTATTTGTCTGTCTATAGTTATATTCTATCTGTCTGTCTGTCTGTCGTTATGTTCTATATATCTGTCTATCTGTCTGTCTGTCTGTCTGTCTAGTTATATTCTATCTATCTGTCTGTCTGTCTGTCTATCTGTCTGTCTGTCTATAGTTATATTCTGTCTGTCTGTCTATAGTTATATTCTGTCTGTCTATAGTTATATTCTGTCTGTCTGTCTATAGTTATATTCTATCTGTCTGTCTATAGTTATATTCTATCTGTCTGTAGCATACTTTTAAAAAGACTTATTGCGGAAGTAATATACTTTAGAAGAATAGACTTAAGTGTGAACTCAGCGTAACTTTACACAGTTCATTGCATGTTAATTGAAATTAAATAAAATGTAAATTAAATGAATGTTTTAGTATTTATTTATTTATAGTAAATACAATTTACTAAAACTTAAGTGCTTTTTTTACCCACTTAAGTAGTACTTGCACATCTTTATATGGAATTTCATAATTCTATTGTCTTTGAAATATGGTTAAAGTGAACTGCTGAATTTACTCTCAAGCATTTATGGTAAACTAAAATATACTTTAAAGTCATTTCTACTGAAATTTCTGTGTCATGTATTTAAATGTATTTTGAATGACATATTTGGAATTATAAAGATGCATTTTAGTACATTTCAAATATATTCACTTTAAATGTAATATATCACACCACAGTTAAAATTATAATCTTGACATGTGTGTTAGTCAAAATAAGAGCGCTTATTTAAAGCATGACAAAAGATTATTAAATAATAATTTGAAATGCACTGTTAAAGAAAAACGTTTAATTTTACTTTATTTCAAACTGCACTTTTTAAAAAAAAAAGTCTACTTAAGTGTGTTAAACACTCTCAATTAAGTGACCTTTTATTTCATTAATATTATGTTTTCTGCATTTTTGTTTTTTAAATATATACTTTTGTAGAGTATTTGAAGTACACTACAAGTGTGTATTTTATTCAATTAAGCACACTTCTCTTTCTTAAGGGAATAAACGCATATAAGCTACAGCAATAGTTTGTCCAATTCTGCTGTTGTACAATGCTGGTATTGCCAGTCATATAAACAGTTAAGAGGATAGGATAGTTTTGTCATTCACAATACATTTTTCATAAAATGTCCTTTTTAAGCAAATCAAGTCTTTTGTAAGAAGGATCTGAAGCTTCTTACTCGTATTGAATATCTTGATCTTCTAGGAGGAGCCTCCGAATAAGAAAAAGCGAGTGGATTCAACTAACTGGGCAGGTAGTGTAATTCATGGTCGTGTTGTACGAGGTTCAGATATCTGTGCTGTTGTGATGTGTGTGTGTATATATATATGTGTGTGTTACTGTGTTCAGGTAAGGCCAGTCTGCCTGACGAGCTTGATGAAATCGAGGTGTACGGGAGTGAGGCTCAGTCAGGCACTCAGCTGGCTACATACTCGTTTGAGGTGAGGTCCTATCTAATCTGATCTCAATGACGTGTTTCCTTTACAAAATACCACAAATGTTGCTGCCTGTGTTTTAAAATAGATTCGATGTTTATGTCCAGGTTTGTGACAGCATACTGAACATAGGACCCTGTGCCAGCGCCTCCATGGGAGAACCAGCCTTCCTGTCAGAAGAGGTACCTCTTATTTTCCCTAAAGTGATGGCGTGTTTTTTTAGGCCAACCTGTAAGTTCACATCACCCTGGTTCCCAATAGGATTTTTCCATTGGGTTTAGGATTATTGCAGAAAATAACTTCTGTGACTAACAGAAGTTTATAATTCATACATGTTTTCTTCATCATGACAATCTTCTCAAATGAACACAACTTTTATGAATTCTGAAGCCTAAATACAATTGGCAGAAGTTAAAAGCTAAACATGGACTATTAATAAACTACACTACAGTCACATGACTTCAGTGTCACCATCACTGAGCTTCTGGCAACTCTTTCAGTCTTCATTTAAAAACAGTTTCCTTGAAAGTTTGAGTTAGAATAGTTTGCAGGAGTGTGATTATAAACACAGTGAGGCTGTGAGAGCGACTAGTGATCAGACGAGTTTATCTGTTCAGTGTGACGATGTTTAATATCTTAGACAACCTCTGGAGTCCCATTCAGACACTTGTGAGCAAACGCCTTATTCAAAACAAGTAAAAGCTTTTTAAAAATCACAAGGGGTATTACTGATGTATTTCATATTGTGGAATTAAATGTGAAAATATCTTGAGCTTGTGTTCACCACAGACTTTATTTCAGGCATTTAACCAAAAACCCATTCAAAAAAGCTGTTGACTTGAGAACTGCTAAAATGCGAACTTGTTTCTGGGGTTTGGCCTACAAAAATACTTCCTATCTGCAGCACCCTTTTGCTATTTCCCATATCAGTGAGGTATTTAATACTGAACCCTGAGCATGCTACAGTATGAAAAAAAAGAGACATAATTAGTCTCAAACTATTAATTGCATTAACAGTTTGGTTGAGAAAATATTGGTTTCTGATTAATTGTGATACGACATCAATTCTTCCATCAGTTTCAGACTAACCCAGAGCCGGATCTGGAGGTGGTGGTGTGCTCGGGATTCGGCAAGAACGGAGCTCTCTCTGTACTGCAGGTATGATTATCTGTGCCATCACTGTACCTTCGTTCCTGTACTCGTAGACGGCCGGTGCATTCCTGCATGCATCGCAGCTGGGTCTGTTTAAAGTAAAGATGCACAGCACGCGGTCCTGCAGTGGTGAGCTTCGTCTGCCGCAGGCTGCTGTGGGTGCTACAGTCACGTCTGGGCTTTACCAGGGCTGCCTCAGAGTTGGTCGGAGAGGCCTTTAAAACACCCGAGATACAGCAGAGGCACACTGCTGATGCACCGCTCATGCATTTCACTCGGGATGCATGACACCTGTGTTATTTGTCTGAGTGCCTGTGTTCATTATGAACCTGAGGCTCCATTTACACCTGTTGTTAACATGCGTCTCAGGCAAGTGCCAACCTCCTGGTCTCTCTCGTGAAGCCAACACGGAAGTGACTAAAACTGCTATTCATCGACTGGCTGCTAGAAGCTGGCTCCAAAAGGGAGTCAGTCCCATAGACTCCCCATGTTAAAATGCCCAACTTTACAGCAGAAAAAAACATGTTTACAGCCTGGTACAAAAAATGGTTTTGGTCTATATAGCTAATTTTGCCCTTCATGACAACTGTGAGGGGGGTGAATTTAATTTTTTTTTTTAAATCTTCGATTATCGAGTGACGCGCTGCCAAGATGGCGACAGCCAGCTCCGCCTACTTTGAGCTTCATAAACGCTCTTCAGAAACCTACGGGTGACGTCACGGACACTGCGTCCATGTTTTTATACAGAATATGGTGACGAGCCGTTCTCATGATACTGTTTACTTTAGCCACGGAACTTGCTAACTAGCACGTTTTGCATCCGATGACCCCTTTAAGGCATTTAATTGTAAGCTAAGAAATAAACAAAGGCAAACTGAAAACACAGAAAAAAGATGTTTTGTTTTAAACACTTTAGCTTTGTTAATATAATGTGATATGTAATTTATAAGACATTCATTAACATATTTTCATGATTAAGAATCGATTATCGAGTGACGCGCTGCCAAGATGGCGACAGCCAGCTCCGCCTACTTTGAGCTTCATAAACGCTCTTCAGAAACCTACGGGTGACGTCACGGACACTACGTGCAGGTTTTTATACAGTCTATGGTCTCAGGTGGTTTGATTTTGTTTAATTTGGTGTCCAGAAAACATCCCAGTATGTATATGTACCTCATGAATGTGGTTAATACAATATTCAGAAGCTGGAATTTTGGAAAGCTGTCAACTTTAAAGATGAAAAAATGTTAGACTCTTTTGATTTGTTTAACAAAATTCCAGTTCCATAGTTTTAAAGACTTTATTCTAACATGTAATAAGGAGTCAAAATGTTTGTCTTTTGACGTGTAGTGTACTAGAGACACCTCCCTTAAAGCCGATGCATTTGTAAATACCAACTAAATGGGGATCTGTCTCAAGTGTCCAGCATTTGCAGTAATTTTTTTCTGGTTTTAAGCATAAACTCTCATACATTTCTCAAAAAAAAAAAAAATTAAGACTTATGTAATTTTTTAATTTCAAGTAAATGTCTCTTGATTTAAGAATTTGTAGATATTTTTACTTGGAAACAAGACAAAAATACTGAGTAAGAAAATCACTGTTTGCAGTGTTGGCTTTGTGTAAGTATTTATATTATGTGTTATATTTATAGGTCACACACACACACACACACACACACACACACACACACACACATATATATATATACATACACACACACACAATATATTGGCCTCTGGCAGTTGAAAAATTTGTGATATTGAAACATTTATTTTGCCGTTCTGTAGAAAAGCATCAGACCGCAGGTGGTCACAACGTTTGAACTTCCTGGATGCCATGACATGTGGACAGTCATTTACTGTGAGGAGAAACCTGAGAAGGTGATTTGTTACGCTCATCTGCCGCTTTTTTCTTTTCTTTTTTTAATGCAGATAAATGCAATGATAAATAAGACATGCTGATGTTTTAACTTTGAAACGCCGTGTGTCTGTAGTCTCCACCAGAGGGTGATGGTGAGGGTCCTGAGGAGGAGAAGCAGGAGCAAACAGTGGAGGATGACAAGAACAAACACGGCTTCCTCATCCTCAGCAGAGAGGACTCCACTATGGTAATCAAAGGCTGTATTCTCTATAACACTCATTCTAGGCATATATACTACTATATATGCTGTTCCCATTACTGCTTTCTCATATGAGCTCACTGGCTACTCTTCAACCGATCACAATGATTAGAGTCAATGCCATTTCTGGAGGTCTTATTTGCTCTTCCAGTGATTCATTGCTCTTGTGGTGTGTTTAGATCCTGCAGACGGGTCAGGAGATTATGGAGCTGGACACCAGTGGTTTCGCCACGCAGGGTCCCACTGTGTATGCGGGAAACATCGGAGACAATAAATACATCATCCAGGTGTCTCCTGTGGGCATCAGACTGCTAGAGGGAGGTGAGGGGCCAAACCAGTGTAGATCTAACTGTGACCATATGATGGGTGGCCTGTGTCTCATCTGGTCTCTTCTCTTCTTGCTCTCAGTGACGCAGCTCCACTTTATCCCTGTGGACCTGGGCTCTCCCATAGTGCACTGCTCTGTGGCCGATCCCTACGTGGTCATCATGACAGCAGAGGGAGTGGTCACCATGTTTGTGCTGAAGAGTGAATCGTACATGGGGAAGAGCCACCGCCTGGCACTGCAGAAACCACAGATCCACACGGTCAGCCCACGCAGACATCAAGCACATTACTGATCAAGCGTTTGCTTTCGTAAGAAGTCTGATGCTCACCAAGCCTGCATTTATTTGGTCAAGTTTTTGAAATGCAGAATGGTGTAGGAAGTCTTGCTTTCTGAGAAATGTATCAAAATTAAATAAGTTTATGCTTAAACAGAAAAAAAAAAAAGTCAGTGGCGTAAGATTTATTTGACCCCATTTGCAGTTATTTTGTTCTGTTTTTAAGTGTAAACTCGCTAAACTGACATGTATGATGACTTGCGTCATTTTGCATTTCAAGGAAGTGTCTCTCAATTTAAGCACTTTTAGATATTTTTACTGGAAAACAAGACAAAGAAATCACTCTTTTCTTACTCAGTCTCTTATGTTCACCAAGGCTGCATTTGTTTTATTACTGTTTATAAAAACAGTAATATTGTATAATATTATTGCAATTTAAAATAACTGTTTTCTATGTTGAATATATTGTAAAATGTAATTTATTTCTGTGATCAAAGCTGAATTTTCAGCATCATTACTCCAGTCTTCAGTGTTGCGTGATCCTTCAGAAATCAGTATAATATGCAGATTTGCTGCTCAAGGAATAATTATTATTATTATCAATGTTGAAAACTGTTGTTATGCTCCGTATTTTTGTGGAAACTGTGAGGCATTTTTAAAGATACTTTGATAAATACAAAGTTCAAAAACAGCATTTATTAGAAATAGAAATCTTATGTAACATTATAAATGTCTTAACTGTTATTTTTGATCAAGTTAATGCATCCCTGCTGAATAAAATTATAATTTTTTTAAAATCTCGTAAAAAACATTTAGGTTGTGTCTTACCACAAAATTTAAAGCCAGTATAGAAACTGAATCCTATTTTTAGCACAGACAATTTTATATTGTGGCATTATTTTCATGACAATTAAACACATTTTCACCCAAATTCTTATTGCCCTAGTGCAGGGGTAGGCAAGTTCAGTCCTAGAGAGCCGCAGTCCTGCAGAGTTCAGCTCCAACCCTGAAAAAAAAACTCACCTGCCTATAGCCTTAGTAATCCTGAAGACATTGATTAGCTTGTTCAGGTGTGTTTGATTAGGGTTGGAGCTGAACTCTGCAGGACTGCGGCTCTCTAGGACTGAACCCCTGCCCTAGTGGATCTGAGTCTTCTGTAAATCCCATTTGTCTCTCCGGTGATTCTCATTACTGAAATAGTCGTTTGTCAGTGTTGAATGCCTCTTAAAGTGCTCTCAGTGTGACCAGATCTCAATATTTTGTTTCGCAGCAATCCCGTGTGATTACGTTATGTGCGTACCGTGACGTCAGTGGCATGTTCACCACTGAGAACAAGGTCAGCTTCCTGGCCAAAGAGGAAACATCCATCAGAACCCAGTCTGAGTCAGAGAGCATCATCCAGGACATCGGGTAACGCTCACACCAGCCACTTAAATGCTCTCATTTGCAGTCTCATTTGCTCATTATGACTGTCTTTCTATCTATCCGTCAGTAATGCGTTGGATGATGAGGAGGAGATGCTGTATGGGGAGTCGAACCCTCTGAGCAGCCCCAGTAAAGAGGAGCCCAGCCGCGTCTCTGCAGCTCTGAGCTCCACTCAGACAGGAAGAGAGGGCAGACAGGAGCCGTCACACTGGTGCCTGCTGGTCAGAGAGAACGGAGTCATGGAGGTGACGAACATAGACACTGACTTACTGAGAAATCTCTGAAAGAGTGTATGCTACTAACTTACTGTTAATGAAGTCTCTTTTGCTCACCAAGGCTGCATTTATGTGCTCAGAATACAGTAAAAGCAGTAACAATATGAAATATCATTACAATTCAAAATAACTGTTTTTGACTCAAATATATTGTAAAATGTAATTTATTTCTGTGATCAAAGCTGAGTTTTCAGCATCATTACTCCAGTCTTTAGTGTCACATGATCCTCCAGAAATCATTCTGATATGCTGATTTGCTTACATTTTAAAATATAGTACAGTAGAGCACACTTATTTAATATTGTAATATTATTTAACAATATTAGTGTTTTTACTGTGTTTTTGATCAAATAAATGCAGCCTTGGTGAGCAGAAGAAACTTCTAAACTTTTGACAAGTAGTGAATAACTTAAAATAAAAACAATAAAAAAATACTAATTAAAGATTATAAAAAAATTATACATTTTAATACTTAAAAACATTAAAAAGTCGTACTATTTCCAAACTTTTGACAAGTACTGTAATGGTTTATGATTAAATATTTAATATTTATGTAATATTAAAAATTCCCTTTATATGATCCCAAAACTCATATAATTTACCCAAAAATCCAAATGCCTGTCATCCTTTATAGACCCTCAGTTCGTTCAAAACTATCCCTGAACTGCCTTTATGAAGTATATTAAATGGCTTTGTATGAATGCATGTCTTATTAATAGATTAATTTGACCTGTTTGGGCCTGTTTGGTTTATCAGTTCATCTAATAAGCTTCCATATAGCACATGTAAAGCATAATCTGATGTTATTGTTCTTATTATTGTGATTTTGTTAATCAGATCTACCAGCTTCCTGACTGGCGCCTGGTTTTCCTGGTGAAAAACTTCCCTGTTGGTCAGCGTGTTTTGGTCGACAGCTCTGCTAGCCAGTCGGCTACTCAAGGCGAGCTCAAAAAGGAGGAAGTGATGAGGCAGGGAGAAATCCCATTGGTCAAAGAAGTTGCTCTCGTGTCTTTAGGCTACAACCACAGCCGTCCTTACCTGCTGGTGAGTGAGTCACAGGAGCCTCCCTGCTCTTCTGGACGAATTGAGGTTTAATGTGTATTTGACCGTGTTTGTCAACAGGCACATGTTGATCAAGAGCTTCTCATCTATGAGGCCTTTCCATACGACCAGCAGCAGGCTCAGAGCAACCTGAAAGTGCGCTTTAAGAAGGTACAAACTCACACTAAATACTCTCCGCAGGACGTTTCCTCTAGTGAGGTTTGAGTGATGGTGAGTGGTGGCTGTGTTTTTCTTCCTGTCAGATGCCTCATAACATTAACTTCAGAGAGAAGAAGTCCAAAATGAGGAAGGACAAGAAGCCCGAGGGTCAGGGAGAGGAGACTGTGGGGGTCAGGGGTCGAGTGGCCAGATTCAGATACTTCCAGGACATCTCAGGATACTCAGGGGTACGTCTGTCTGAGACTTGGTTTGAAAACTGACGTGTGTATTTCTGATCATATTGTTGTTTTAATACACTTGTTGATGCCCTTACATTGTGTTAAATTCTAAATGCATTCAAAACTTGTATATTTTACCCTTATAAACCAGTTTGGTCAGTCATGTAATGCAGGGTTGTTTTAGTATTGTTTATATACTGTTATAGTATTTTATTCATGCTTTGCCATGTTAAAAATGTTAGTGTTTGTATTTGTTTTAGTAATTTTGCTATTTTAACTTAAACCTATTTTATTTCACTTAGTTGTCAAGGCATTTTTAATTTTCATTTAAGTCATCTAATAATTATATGCTATTTTATTGTTCTTTTTTATTGTACACTTGTTTTTTTATCCTTATAAACCGGTTTTTGTCAATCATGTATTGTCTATTTTAGTATGAATTATTATACTGTTATGTAGTACCTTTTATGTGTAGTTTTTCTGTTGTCATTTTAGTGTTAGTTTAGGTAATAGTAACTTCGTTATGTGCTGTTGTCATTTAAAAAAAATATTTGTAATAATCAGCCTCAGTTTTAGTAATTTTAGTACTACTTTTTGTTTATTTAGTAAATTTTTATTTATTTTTTAATAAAATTTGCATATTTTATTTCAGCTTGATTTCAATTACGGAAAATAATTTTTAATAATTTCTAAGTAATCATTAACAACCATGCTGGCTAGTTATCACAGCTGGCGTAAGATATTGGCACCAAATTATTTTCTCAAGCACTAGGTAAATGTTTGGCACTGCTTGTTTTTCAGGTGTTTATCTGTGGGCCGTCTCCTCACTGGATGCTGGTGACGTCTCGAGGGGCGATGCGGCTCCACCCCATGACTATAGACGGCGCCATCGAGTCCTTCTCTCCCTTTCACAATATCAACTGCCCCAAAGGATTCCTCTACTTCAACAAACAGGTAAAAACCAAGTCTACTAGCATTTGGTATTAGATATAAAATCACTTCTCAGAATGAAAAAAAGTGCTGTTCACCCTCCAATGTATCAGAATATCTTGAGGGGTTAAATGTGTAACTGAAGTGTGTTTGTTGCTTTAGGGCGAGCTGAGGATCAGTGTGTTACCCACATATCTCTCATACGACGCTCCCTGGCCTGTCCGCAAGATCCCACTCAGGTGTACCATCCACTATGTGTCGTACCATGTGGAATCCAAGGTAACGCACAGCTGTGGACAGGCCTCGTTTTCATTCGCATTCAATTTAATATAACGTCTAACCTGACTGAGGTCTTTTAGGCTGGCTGTTTTTGCTCCTGTCCCTTTAAGATTCCATATGTAAATGAGGTCTGTTATAACTGGCTAAAGTCTTTGCATGAACAACAACAGTGTCCAGCATTAAATGAGTGTTGCAGTGTAAATGTGGACAGTCATACTGTATGTTGATGCATGTTTAATCGTGTGTGTTTCAGGTGTATGCGGTGTGCACCAGTGTTAAAGAGCAGTGCACACGCATCCCCAGAATGACCGGCGAGGAGAAGGAGTTTGAGACCATCGAGAGAGGTGGGACACTGTTTGTTTGCTTGTGTACATGGGTAAAGTCATTCGAAGGGGTCTTAACAGTTTAATTGCTGTTCTCTCAGATGAGCGGTACATACACCCTCAGCAGGAGAGCTTCTCCATCCAGCTCATCTCTCCGGTCAGCTGGGAGGCCATCCCAAACACACGGTGAGAAGCACACGATTCACCGCACGGGGACAGTTTACCCAAAAATGAACATTCTGTCATCATTTACTCACCCTCATGCCGTTCCAAACCTGTAAGAGCTTCGTATTTTTAATGAAACTTGAGCCATTTCTGTCCTTCCATTGAAAGTTCACACAACCAGTGATGCTATGAAAGTAATCTGTATGAATAGAGCAGTTGAATCCTTCTGAAGAGATGTGATCACTTTATATGATGAGCCGATTTAAATTAGGCTTTTATTCACATAGAAACTTTTATCGATGCACATACATAGAGCCATTTAACATATTTGATGTCTATTTATGAACATCTTGAAGCATAAAGTTTTGGTGGAATGGACTTTTAATAGAGGGACAGATATATTTCTCAGGTTTCATTGAAAATATCTTCAAGATGAGTGGCAGTGTTAGGGGGCTGTTCACACAGAAAGTGTCTTTGCGTCTAAAAACACGAGACGAAACGCTAAGGAATGTAAAGTGGAGCACAGAACGCCTGCTTCGCCATGTTGCCTTCAAATAAAACAGTTGCAATGCCAACTTGCTTCTGTAAACAAAAGCTGGCAATGCTTGCCCCGCCTCCGGCGTCTTCTGATTGGTCCACTGTTTTGGAACTGACATGATGAGCGGCGCTGTGTGTAAAAGTCTTAAAAACGTGGCGCTCATGTGCGAGACGCTGCAAAGGTCATATACATCCGTCTAGCACATTTACATAGAAAAACAACGGAAAAGTAACGCATTGGAATGGGAAAACGTGTTCTGTGTGAACGGCTCCTTATGGGTTTTGAACTGACATGAACATGAGTAAATGATGACGCTTGATAAATGATAAACTGTCTGTGTAACGTTGTTGGACTGTCTTGGTCAGCGTTGATCTGGAGGAGTGGGAGCATGTGACGTGTATGAAGACGGTGGCTCTGAAGAGTCAGGAGACTGTGTCAGGGCTGAAGGGATATGTGGCTTTGGGCACGTGCCTCATGCAGGGAGAGGAGGTCACCTGTAGGGGCAGAGTGAGTCTTCACTTACACATCTGAAAACAGAACTGCATTCATATTACTTCAGTAAATAAGCCTTTTGATCACCACTCAATGGCAGTCAGCTACCAATGCCATTGTAGAAGTACTCTGTGTACAGGTGCATTTGATTCCCATGATCAGTTTATTCCACAACTGAAAGATAAAGAGAGCAATATGGCTGGTCATGTGATCGCAAAATGGGATAAAAACATTTGCACGGTCCAACAACATTTAAAACTGCACCATGTATGACTACTTTTGGTTAGGGCTGCATGATTTATTGAAATAAAATAAAACGAGTTTGGTGTAAGGCTAAAGACGATTATCAAATCATAAAGGCTGTGATTTAAATTTTAGGTCTCCCTGCAAATTTTCCACCAAGAAGGTCAATTGTTAAAACATAAAATAGAAATGCATAAATAAAGTCAGCCAGATATCTCTAGTCATGCTGTAAAATAAAAAATACTAGATTGTTTTTCTTAAATGTTTTTTTATTTACAGTGTAATATTGCAATAGTCATATTTCTTATTTTGTTTAATATTTTTTTTAGAATTACTATATATAATTACTTCTTATGAAATGCAATTACAAAATTGGCCAAATTGTGCAGCCCTGCAAACAGGCACAGCAAACTTAAGTTTTTCTTGAATGCATGTTTTTTTATAATTTTTTTTTAAAAATTTTTAAATGAAATATTGCAGAAGTAATACTCAAATAATTGTAAAAAAAATATATATATATGATTTTGTTTAATATTTTTAGTAATATAAATTATATTTATTTATTTTTTATTTTTTAATAATTCTATATATTGTATAATAATTCTTCATGTTTATAATAATATTATTCATTATTGTAAATGAAATATAATTACAAATATGGCCAAATTGTGCAGCCCTACAGCAAACAAGCAAAGCAACCTGAAGTTTCACATTTTTAATTGCAGTCGTAATTTTCAATGGCGCAGCCCGACCTTTGGTCTCTTTTGTCGGCACCGGTTTCTGTTGATCAGACGTTTGTTCTCGGTGACAGATCCTGATTCTGGACGTGATTGAGGTGGTGCCAGAGCCCGGTCAGCCCCTCACTAAGAACAAGTTTAAAGTGCTGTATGAGAAGGAGCAGAAGGGGCCCGTCACGGCTCTCTGTCACTGCAGTGGATACCTGGTGTCTGCCATCGGACAGAAGGTAAACACCACACGTTTAAACATGCTGTTAAACACAGTGACATTCTGTTCATCCTGTATAAAGCTGTTGTGTGTGTGTGTGTGCGTGCAGATCTTCTTGTGGAGTCTGAAGGATAATGATCTGACCGGCATGGCCTTCATCGACACACAGCTCTACATCCATCAGATGCACAGCATCAAGAACTTCATCCTCGCCGCTGATGTGATGAAGAGCATCTCTCTGCTGCGCTACCAGGAAGAGAGCAAGACGCTCTCGCTCATCAGCAGGGTATCTGGCATGAGTTTGCACTCAAATATCAGTCAATTACAGATTCAGTTGATTTAAAGGGATATATTTGTGACAAATGTAAAGTGCTGGGTATATATTGAATAATCAGTTTTTATATTTAAGCATTACTGGCAGTTGTGCTGGTACCTAGCGCCTACTTTTTAAGGGTTCATTAAGCAAGAACGTACTTCAGGAAAAAAATTTAAATTAACTTTTTATCCCTTTGTTAATGAAAATAATTCCAAAAGATGCCAAGCATGAAGCTGATCTGGACCAAAAAAGAAAAAAAAAACATACTGTTACAAACATTAATGCTGCCTTCATGTGCTGAACTTTCATTCTTGAATATTTCTTGGGGAAAACTTTTTAAAGCCAAAAATTTTAGAAGATATATATTCAATATCCCATGGATTTTGAATAGAATTTAGCGTCCCATTCATTGACGAGCATTTAGACTTATCTGGACTATTGTATTTGTTCACTGCAGTGATAGCTTGCTGGCAATTTCAGTCAAATAAATGCTATTTTCGCAGTGTAAAAAGCGTGCAATATGCATCAGATGATTATTTATGTTAAATGGCCACTAGCTGATATATACACACACACACACACATACATATATTTACATTTAGTCATTTAGCAGACGCTTTTATCCAAAGCGACTTACAAATGAGGACAATAAAAGCAGTCAAAACTAACAAAAGAGCAACAATATATAAGTGCAAATGACAAGTCTCGCTTAGCCTAACGCAGTGTAGCAAGGTATGTGAAAATATATATACAGTATATACTATAATATACTGTATATTATACACACACACACACACACACAAAGAAAAACAAGTAGATAGAATAGAAAAAATTGAAAGCTAGTGTTTTTTTTTTAAATAAAAAAAGAAGATAAATAGATAAAGTAGCATTAAAATAGAATAGAAAGTGCTAGAGTTAGAGGATCAAATAAAGATGGAACAGATGTTTTTTTTTTTTAGTCGTTTCTTGAAGATGGCTAAGGACTGCTCGGATTGATTTGGGCAGGTCATTCCACCAGGAGGGATGAATTGTTCTCAATGAGTTTGATTAACAAAATTGATACATTTTTTGCTCACATGCTGACTTTAAGCATTTCTAACGTAACAGATTTCAGGAGAAAAGAGAGTTTGGACTCAGAACAAATTAAACATAAAATGATTTATGTTTAAAATAATTGCGTTGGAGATTACACATCCAATTCTGACAATAAGTAGTGTATAAATGTTTCCTACTGCATATCAGATTAATCACTGAAATCCACAAAAATACAAAATAAAATGGCACAATTTTTAATTATAACCAGGAAAAAGGTTTCTAGCATCGTCATTGCAATATAATTATTATTATTGCCACCATGAAATGATCATCATGAATCATTTTAGTGTTTCAAACTGAGGCCTACAGAAGAAACTAATGTAGCTCAGTGTCTTGAATGAAACGAGTTTTTAAATGCCAGAATATCATTACTGATAAAAGCTCAATTAAAACGTGCTCGGCTTTCTGTGAAATGCAGCTCGCCAGCACATATTTCAGAGAAAAGCAACACAGACGGGGGAGAGAGAGACTGTGTGAGAGGTTCCTGGAAGCTCTGAGTGTAAAGCCACACGCAGCACGAGTAAAACCACAGGCTCAGAGGACAGCGCTTAACCTCAGATACTGATACACGTCCTGCTCCAGCGTGAGTGATGAGACTTCAGCAGAGAGCGAGTCACGCTCATGAGCACCTTCTCTGACCTGGAGGAACACTGACTGAGATTAAAAAGACGTGTGAGAGACCATTCCATGCATATTACACACATGCAAGGCAAGAACGGGCTAAAACCGCAGGCTTGATTCATGTTTAAATGTTAGTTTAATCTGCTGTTGAGATGAGTGTCACAGGGCCCTATGATTTCTGCAATGCTGAAAATCCAGAATCCAGTCATAAAAATGGAATGTCACGGAATTTGACCAGCATTCCATCACTTCTTATGATATAAACTCAGAAGAAGCTACACAGAAACTCAAAGAGCTACACTACAATCCAGAAAAAGTGAACGTTCCATTTAACTTTATTTAGACAAATATATCACTATTGTACTTTAGAATGTACATCTCAAACTAATAAAGAAAATGTTAACACTTCATTTTTTAAGGAATATCTCAATTTTATTTAATTTTAACAGCAAAGCACTTTGTTTTCTGAAAAAAAGAATTGTTTTTATTTACATTAAAAAAATTCATTAAATTGTTGCCGTTTCAAGCCTTCATTTGTTTACCACAATTTTTGATGATAAATGTGCATTAAATCATAAATTCAGAAAAAAAATGTACAACAGAATTTCTGAAAAAAAAAAAAAATTTTTTTTTAAAAGCATAGGGCCCTATTATTTTAAGTAAATTATTAAAATGTTTCATGTGTTCTGTTGATTAGACATTTTTCTGATTAAAATTGAATTAAACCATTAAAATGGAAATGTAAACAAAACACTGAATTTGTGAAAAATTTAATGGAAACAGATTTTTTTTAAGGGCCCTAAAAATGTATTTTTTTTTGATAGGTTGTTAAATTGCATAAGACTTTTTAATAAGTACAATTTTATTTAACCATCTAAACAAAATTCACAAAAATGAGAATGGAAAAAACTGTATTTGGAAAGAAATAAAATGGAATTTAGGGGGGAAAAATGAATCTGATTAGTGTCCTCACCTTAAAGTGAATTCAGACGTGATGCTTTCCCAGAAGGAGCAGAGCCAGTGGAAGACAGACAGTGTGGACAGCATCCTGGTGTCGTCGGCCTGAGCTCTGCCCCATCCTCACAGCACTGAAACACACACACTTCACTCAAACAATGAAGGGTGAGCAGCAGCACAATTCTTACCTTAACTATAAACACAAAAATGTACATGGGGCAGAAGTTATTAGTCAGTTTTCAGGCAGTGGAGCCTCTACAAAAGTGGTGAACTGGAATCATTTACTAGTCGTTTCACATCTCCTACCACTTGGCCATGATGAAGTAGCGTCGACTGGAGCTCCCAGAGTGATGTTGATGCAGCGGACGGTGTCGATGTTCCTGAAGACCAGCAGCATGGCCATGTCACGCATGTAGGACGTCTCCTCTCGCGTCAGGATGTTACCCAGACCCAGACCCCACATGTTGATCGGCCGCTGCAGCAGCATCTCACTGAAGAGGAAGTATTCTGGGACAGACCAATGAGATGGTAACATCAAATTACTGAATGAATTTTTGTACTTACACACAAACATGCGCACACACAAAATACACACAAACACACACACACACACAAACAAATACACACAAACACGCACACACACACTAACAAACAAACAAACACACGCACGCATGCACACACACCAACAAATACACACAAACACGCGCGCACACACACACACACACACACACACACAAAAAATAGTCAAGTCAAGTCAAGTCACCTTTATTTATATAGCGCTTTTAACAATACAGATTGTGTCAAAGCAACTGAACAGCATTAATTAGGAAAATAGTGTCAATAATGCAAAATGACAATAGTAAACACTCATTTTTCAGTTAAAGAC
>NW_015505566.1:609867-611230 GCF_001515645.1 Sinocyclocheilus grahami | reverse complement strand
ACACACACACACACGCACACAAACAAACACACAAACACAAACAAACACGCACACACACGCACACACAAAAACACGCACACAAACAAACACACACACGCACACACAAACAAACAAACACACACAAGCACACAAACAAACAGACACAGAAACACGCACACACACACAAACAAACACACAATATATATATATATGTGTGTGTGTGTATTTATATATATATATATATTCATACATACACGATATATATGAATTCAGATATAAAAACATACTTGCATCTTCAGAATTTATGTTAAGGTTCATTTATATTAACTTTGGGGTCTGTAACATTTTACATTTTTGAAAGAAATCTTTTATGTTCACCAAGGCTGCATTTATTTGACCAGAAATACAGTAAAACTAATATTGTGAAATATTATTACAATTTAAAAGAATTGTTTTCTATTTTTATATATTTTGAAATGTAATTTATTTTGCCGTTATCAAATCTGACTTTTTTCAGCATCATTACTCCAGTCTTCAGTGTCACATGATCTTCAGAAATCATACTCTTATCATTTCAGAAATTATTTTCTAATATATGCTCAGAAATAGTTCTAATTAATGTCAATGCTCAAAAGAGTTGTGCTGCTAAATATTCTTGTGGAAACTGTGATACATCTATTTCAGGACTCTTTGAAGAACAGAACGTTCAATAGAATTTTCTTAGAAGATTTATTTGAAATAGAAATCTTTTGTAACATTCTAAATGTCTTTGGAGTGATATAATGCCATTCAGTAGCATTCAAAATGTTGGGGCTAAGATTTGTTTTTTTTAAACATTATGCTCACCAAGGCTGCATTTAAAACGGTAAAAAAACAGTAATATCTGAAATATTATTACAGTTTAAAACAACTGTTTTCTATGTGAATGTTTAGTAAAATGTCATTTATTCCTGTGATGTAAAGCTGAATTTTCAGCATCATTACTCCAGTCTTCAGTGTCACACATCAAATCAGCATATTATACTGGGCTGCGTTCAGCTCCGACAAAACGGTGCAAAACGTGTTTTAAACAGAAACGGTGGTGCGTTCAACACTCTGTTCTGATGACGCAAGAGTGCAGCTACGGCAGCTGAGAAGGCCATGCTTTGTGCTCTTTTTGAAGAATTTTCGGAGTCTGATGAAATCAGTATAAATACGTGTTTAATACGGCAAAATACACTCGATGTTACAGTCACTGCCCTTGCCGTCCAGAATAAAAGAGAACATCCCAATCCAGTGAAGGGGTTTGTGGAAACTGTGCTTCCTAATTATTGTGATCCAACATGTGCCTCGCATTTCAGGAAGAAAAGACAAACATTTCAGGTGAAGGATAATCCACTTCTTA
>NW_015505566.1:595615-609412 GCF_001515645.1 Sinocyclocheilus grahami | reverse complement strand
GTAATTTTTATTAAATGTAGTTAACTTATTTTTATTGTTTTCCTGTATTTTATTTATTATTATTTTTAATGTCTCACTTGTGTGTCCCCCACACGTTCAGAGTTTTGTTCTAATGATACACAACAGATGCATTTTCCTCTTTGAAACTCAATCTCGTCAAAAACTGTGGAAATATACCCACTGACCAGAGTTTCCAGTTTGATGCGACTGTAAATGTTTAGTATTATTATTTTTTACAACTTTTTAAATATTTATATAAAACATGATTATTATTACCGCTTAAGTATATAATTGGTATTTTTATTATTATGAACTACAGATTGTACTCTGATATTTGTATTTTAAATTAAGAGCGTCATTAAAGTCTCCCGGAAGTGGATAGACTCGCGCTCGCGCTGCAGCCTTGTGTTTCCTGTTTACGGGCGGGAAGAGTGAACCTGCGTTACAGCTCATCTTCATCGCAGCGCCTCGGTGTTGTTGTTGTTACTGCTTTCATTGGCCGCTCTACAGCGCTGATGGCGGAGCCCGCGGACTCCGGCGGTGGCGCGGCGCGGGTGACGGAGGTCCGCTGCCCTGCGGGAGAGCGTCCGCTGCGGCTGCTCGAGTGGAAGGTGAAGCCCGGGGCTCTGGTCAACGTCGACTCCGTCATCGCGGTTTGCGCGCCAATCGCCGCCGAGAGCGAGTCCAGAGCGGCCGAGAGGAAGCTGAAGTCGGACCGCGCTGGAGCCGTGCGGGAGCTGTGCTGTCAGCTCGGACAGGTCGTCGCGCCCGGGTAAGACCGCAGCGCTCTAACGGCGGACAGCTCGTTGTCCGTTACTTGCTTATTAGCGGAGCTAGTATTAGCTCACGCTAAGCTAACTCCCACGCGCCCGGGATAAACACGTTTAATGGCATGTGAAGGCGTTGCACGCGGTTGTTGTAATAGCACCCGTGCAGTGTTCGTATTACCAGCCAGATATCACTGAAATGTATTTCGAGAGATGTTAGCCCTGAGCTCTGTTAACAGCAAAACAAGAGTTGGGGGAGCGGCCCGCTCTTTTTAGCCAATCAGAAACGCTCTCTGCATGTCAGTCAATTCGTGCCCTGTGCTTTGCCGGCTTCGGATTGGCTGACAAGGATGTGGAGGGCGGGGCTTTGGACAGAAGGCGTGTTGTTGAACGCGTGTCTGATTCGATCGTTATCGTCTGTATGCGTGATACCCCAATGTTTACATGTCCAGCAGCAGGGTTGTTGCAGAAATGCTGTGGGATTTAAGACCTCCGATATTTAAATGAGAGTTTTGTGAATGTTTTGGCCATGTTTATTGCAGGTCTTAAAAAGTCTTAATTCGCCCTTCCGTAAATTAAAGCCTAAAAGGATTTTAAATAGGAGCAGAAAGTCTTAAATTCATAAAGTCGTGCCATTAAATGTTGAATACACCGCAATGATTTTTGTTCCCCGTACAAATATCGAAACTTCATTAAATCAAGATACAGTTACTTGAGATGCACATTGAATTCAAATTTGCAACAAAACAAAATGTATGCATAAAACAAAGACAAATATCTATTTTTCCCTTTGAATTAAGTTGGATTACATTGACGTTGGCAGATATTTGTTCTTGTTTTAATCATAAACTCACTTAATTTTGGTTCTAGGAAGTAAGTGCATCTTGATTTAAGAATTTTTGGACATTTGCACACGAAAACAAGACAAAAATACTGATGAAAAGCATCACTTTTTTTGCAGTGTGTTCAGAAGGTACCGTAAATGCTATTTCCACAGCAGAGCTATTCAAGCCTTAAGGTTTTTTTTTGTTGTAAAATTAATTAAAAAATGTAATGGAGATCTGTTGGGAGTTGTATTCAATTTTATACCTTAAAAGGATAGTTCCCCCAAAAATGAAAATTACCCCATGATTTACTCACCCTCAAGCCATCCTAGGTGTATATGACTTTCTTCTTTCAGACGAATCCAATCTGAGTTATATTAAAAACTGTCCTGGCTCTTCCAAGTTTTATAATGGCAGTGAATGGGTGTCGAGTCCAATAGAAGTCCAAAAAAGGGCATCCATCCATCATAAAAAGTGTCCCACACAACTCCAGGGGGTTAATAAAGGCCTCCTGAAGAGAATCAATGCGTTTTTGTAAGAAATTTATAAACCGTAATCTCTAGCTTCCGGTAACTTGTCGTACATGCGTTCACGAGAGAGTGGCGTTCTGGCGGATGACGTAGGCGTGAGCTTCGGTGAGGAGTGACGAACACAGAAGCACAGAGGAGAGAGCAAAACAAAACACTGGTCATGAATTACAAGTACAACAACGAGGATTTGTAAAGAAAAATATTGGAGGATTTTGATATACGCCAAGAGGAACCTGGTTTTCCTTTGCTGTGAACAAAACTTGGTTCTCGCAAGACTAGCATATTCTCACCGGAGTCAGGACATTTTTTAATGTAACTCCAATTGTATTCGTCCGAAATAAAAAAATCATATAACACCTAGGATGCCTTGAGGGTGAGTAAATCATAGTGTAATTTTCATTTTAGGGTGAACTATCCCTTTAAAATGTTTTTTAAAGGGGTCATGATGCTTTTTTAAAGATCATTAGGGCCTTTCGCACCGCAGGAACCTTTTCATAGTACCAGAACTAATTGTGGAGCTACCCACTTTTTGGCGTTTTCGCACCTGGGTGCGATTGTAGTTTGACTGCCTTTTTTGAGAACCAAATTGGCTCCTACTCCGGAGCAGGGTCTAACCAGCACAACTGGTACCAAAACTTTGCAAATAAAAAATAGCAAATACTTAAACTAATAACAAAACAGTAGCTGATTCGGTCGTCCATAAAATGCATTGCTGTTCTGTTGTAAGTAATCTTAAAGATTCCTAAATGCATCTACTTCCGGAAGGCCAAATAAAGTGCTTTTGCTTTCTCCTAGAAACACACAGCGTCTCCCTGACATGCTGCTTCAACACTAACTGCGGTTACTGAAACCACGACTTCTTTCTTAAATCTCATTTGTTAAAAAAAATCGTGAATCGAATCGTGAGTTGAGTGAATCATTACATTCCTAGTAAAAATCATAATCACTATTATTTTTGCCAATATTGTAATCACGATTATTTAACAAGATTATGAGGGGGCCATATGACCAAAACTTTATATGAGTGATTTATTTAAAGATAGTGATACATATCAAATATATATTTCCTGTAAATAAGGTTGCTATGACATCTACATTGTAGAGACAAAAAGTCCTCAAAATTATTGAAAATAATTAAACTGTCAGTAATAAAAAAGTAAAGGACAAATACAATAGAATAAAAAGATGCAAATGAAACAAACTGTGCTTTAATGTTTTTATGCAAGTCTCAAGCAGTTTACAGCCTACTACAGAAATGAATAATCAAATATAAAATAAAACCGCATAGCCTTCACTGTAAGAATTAAACTTTCTTGTTTCTTATTAAAGCTACAAAAGTCCTTCACTCAAGAGCCGTGTGTGATTTTGAATTTGTCTTTTGTTGTTTGGTTAAGATAAAGCACACAGTCGCAGCAGGAAAAATAGCCTGCTGTCACTTTAAGCCGCACGGATCCAATTTACTGTTACACGCGTATATTCATTCTCAACTCTTTACGTTTATTTATTACATGACCGACGAAGGTATACATAAATAATCACTAAGCGCCGCATTTTGACACATTTTTGCGTGTATTTCACCGCTTAAGGCTGATTTATACTTCTGTGTCGGACCTACGCCGTAGCCTTCACGCCGTAGGCTATGCGTCAGTTTTCATTTATACTTCTGCATCGTTGTCCGCGTCAACGTGCAGTACACATGCAAACCGCTAGTCAGCAGTGTCCACGGGCATGTTGCTGGTGTAACCCGCAGTACCACCGCAAAAGCCGAAGAAGAAGCGGCATTTGTGATTTACCCTTGTGACTGAAATATCACCATAATGCTGCTTATAGACTACTGTTCCCCAAGCATAATGCACATGGATGAAGAGCATTTGATTAATGCTATGTTTATTTCGACACGGTTTTGTCTTTTTAACAGGAGTGTAATAGCAAAAGTGGAAGAATGCAGCCATCCTGTTGTAATGAAGGGCTTGTGTGCCGAATGTGGCCAGGACTTAACTCAGTGAGTATATCCATCTTTCAGTCTCCAGTTCAGAATTATTTCTGTCCTCTTACCTGAGAAAGTAAAAAGACATCTGTCGAGAGCCATTCAAGAAAAGCTATTATTGTTTTCCCCTGTTTTTCACTTGTCTCGGCTCTTAGAGATATTTCTGCTAGTGTGTTTGAGTAACTGTATGGTGCTGAAGATGCTCGTATGTTTTCAGACTACAGAGCAAGAATGGAAAGCAGCAGGCGCCCATCTCTACAGCGACCGTTTCCATGGTGCACAGTGTTCCCGAGCTGATGGTCAGCTCTGAGGTGAGTGCCTGCAGTTTGCCGCTTGTGAGGATTGCGAGGCCCCTATATATTTCAAGTGAAATCAAAGAACGAACTGGTGTGATGCCATTTCATTCAAAATCAGGCCAAACGAACTTCATTTTGAATTTGCTTCTGAAGTTCAAAACCGCTTGCCAAAGCAACATTTTTGGAAACTTTGCTCTGGCTTTAAAACACATGACACTCTTGCTTGTGTGATGTTATTTATTATGAATATAAAAAACACAACCCATACAGGGATAGTTTTTGCTTTATAGGGGCATTCTAACTGTATTCTAATAGGCTTCATCACGCAGTGAATGCTTTTGGACTCTCAAGGTGTGTTTTTGTTTTTTGCAAAGTGAGTGGCATACTCGATAATGTCAGCTCACATATAATTAAAACAGAAATTATAATATTGTAATGATAAATAGCACACACCCCTATTGAGAGGAAAGCCTGCAGCGCATATTTCTATATTCATTTAATTTTAATTCAGATGATCACTAACAGTAAACTGCTGCAAGGGTATTTCAAGCTTTGAATTTTCTCCTAAGCGAAGAATGAAAAAGAACTTCACTGTTAAGTAAATGAGGACCTTTATGAGTAACGCGTGTAATTCATCAGACAGTAGTTTAAAACACACGCCACGTGTGTTTTTGTTTTTTGCAAAGTGAGTGGCATACTCGATAATGTCAGCTCACATATAATTAAAACAGAAATTATAATATTGTCATAGACGATAAATAGCACACACCCCTATTGAGAGGAAAGCCTGCAGCGCATATTTCTATATTCATTTAATTTTAATTCAGATGATCACTAACAGTAAACTGCTGCAAGGGTATTTCAAGCTTTGAATTTTCTCCTAAGCGAAGAATGAAAAAGAACTTCACTGTTAAGTAAATGAGGACCTTTATGAGTAACGCGTGTAATTCATCAGACAGTAGTTTAAAACACACGCCACATCTTAGTCAGGCAAACAGATAGTCCTGTCCGAAGCGCACACTCTTGGTTGTGCCAGCATTGCTGTGTTGGGCTGGTCAGGATGCTCAAACAAACAGAGCGATATTTCGATCATTTTAAAACGTGCAGAGTTTACATTTAATTATGATACATGGAAGCATTATGATCTAACACACTTTGGGTTTTTTACCTGTTTGGGTGTTGCTTTTATACAATGATGTTTGCATGTAAATACAGACAGTTTGGTATTTTTTTTGATGGTTTCAAATGGGCTTTAATAAGTGGTTGTGCATAAAATTGTTTGTCCATCAGTGTCCGGTGTTGAAACGCAGTGTGTTTTGTCCCTGTGTCTCTGTGAGCAGCAAGCAGAGCAGCTTGGCCGAGAGGACCAGCAAAGACTTCACAGGAACAGGAAGTTAGTGCTTATGGTGGATCTGGACCAAACGCTGATCCACACCACTGAACAGCACTGCCAGCGCATGTCCAACAAGGTAACAGTTAAAACGTTCGCACTACACTACCATTCAGACGTTTGGGGTCGGTAAGATTTTGCAAGGCTGCATTTATTTGATCAAAAATACTGTAATATTGTGAAATATTAATTATATTTAAAATAACTGTTTTATATTTAAATATATCTTAAAATGTAATTTATTCCTGTGATGCAAAGCTGAATTTTCAGCATCATTTCTTCAGTTTTCAGTGTCACATGATCCTTCAGAAATGATTCTGATATACTGATTTGATTATTATCAATGTTGAAATGTAGCCTATTTTTTGTAGAAACTGTGATACTTTTAAGTAAAAAAAACAGTATTTATTTGATTAAATCTTTTGTAACATTATAAATGTCTTTACTGTCACTTGATCAATTTCATGTACAGTCAAAACAAAATTTATTCAGACACCTTCAACATTTCACACATTATCACAGTTTATTCGCTATAGTTTAGAAAATGGTAATAAAATATGACAAGAACTCAGAGTTAAACTGTGTCAGAACAAATTCATCTTCATAATGTCAGATAACACTTAAAGGGATAGTTCACCCAAAAAATGAAAAATTGATGTTTATCTGCTTACCCCCAGGGCATCCAAGATGTAGGTGACTTTGTTTCTTCAGTAGAACACAAACGAAGATTTTTAACTCAAACCGTTGCAGTCTGTCAGTCTTATAATGCAAGTGGATGGGAATCACGACTTTGAGTCAAAAAAACATACACAAACAAAACCAAATTAAACCGTGCGGTTCGTGACGATACATTGATGTGTAAAGACACGAAACGATTGGTCTGTGCAAGAAACTGAACAGTATTTATATAGTTTTTTACTTCTGATGCACTGCAATGTCTGAACTGTCCTGAGCGCGTCCTCGACAGCCGGCGTGTGACGCGTCGTCTTCTTCTTCTTACTTTACGGCAGATCGCACACTTATAAGTGCATTGCCGCCACCTATCTCTCAAATGGACCATTGACACTCTATCTACAATCTCAGTTAGGAGTGTCAATGGTCCATTTGAGAGATAGGTGGCGGTAATGCACTTATAAGTGTGCGATGACAGTTTAGACATTGCAGTGCATTCTTTACATTCATCTTTACACATCAATGTATCATCACGAGCCGCAGAGTTTAATTTGGTTTTGTTTATGTATGTTTTTTTTACTCTCAAAGCCGTGATTCCCATTCACTTCCATTATATGACTGACAGACTGCAACGGTTTGAGTTAAAAATCTCCGTGTGTGTTCTACTGAAGAAACAAAGTCAGCTACATCTTGGATGCCCTGGGGGTAAGCAGATAAACATCACATTTACATTTTTGGGTGGACTATCTCTTTAAGCAAAACATGGTAGAATCAAAGTGTCTGAATTTCTTTATCAATTTTATTGGTAGTCCACTGAATGAAGAATTTTTGTATGTAATATGTCACAGTTTACTTTTTGCTATCCTCACTTACATAAATGAACAATAGTGTCCCGCACCCACTAGTAATAAAATATCAAAAATGATACCTGGTGTCTGAATAATGTTTGATTTGACTGTATCCTTGATGAATAAAAGTATTCTCATTTATTTTTTATTTTTTAGAAGTTCAAAAGAACAGCATTTATTTGAACTAGAACTTATACATTTTAAATACAACATTATAAATCTCTTTACTGTCACTTTTGGAAAGTATCAGTTTCTTTAAAAAGAAGTCTTAATACTGACCCTAAACAGTAGTGTAATTAAAATGTTCATGAACAATAATGCTCAGTATTTATTTTATATTTCATGGATTTTGTACTGTTTCTGCTGGTTTTAGTGTTTTTTTATGAACATAATAATATGGCATTTGTTTAATGTCAATGGTGTGCTGTGTTATTGTGATTTATCTACAATACCTTCATTTTGTTAGAGTTTATCACTAACCAAAATAAGATCATGCAGACAGGTTTTCTTTGACTTCTTCGTGATCTCATTTGCGTATTTCTGTGAACCCCAGCGAATGTGGGTGTAACTGGAAGCGTTGCTTTGAAGAGCCTAAATGCAGCCGAGCATTGATTGATTTCTGTTTAAATGACTGCATCATACTCTCTTTCTCCGCTATCATCCATTTTCGATTCATTCTTCTCGTAGGCATTACCGCTTTCATTCTGCCAGGCGTGCATTCGCTCAGTAGATCAGCTCGAGCAAAAAACAATCTCAGATATTTATACCAAACAATTACTAGAGCTATCAAAGACTCAAATGCTTTCCTCAAAATTTTGCCAGTGTGCTGCTTTTAAAGCATTTTCCAGAGCATTTCCATTGAAGTTAATGTTCCTAAAAGCCTCTGCTAGAGCTGGGCAGGACTGAAATGCAGCAGTATAGAATATGCATATGCTTTTCACGCTAAAGCAGATGCACTGCCATCCAAATGTTTAGATGTACTTTCATTTTTAGAATACTAGGACACGTTTAATTGATCAAAGTAAAGACTTAAATGAATTTTCTCTAACTGCCTTGCAATGTTTCTCCAGGGAATCCTTCATTTCCAGCTGGGACGGGGGGAGCCTATGCTTCATACACGACTGCGGCCTCACTGCAAAGACTTTCTAGAAAAGATCGCCAAACTCTATGAGCTGCACGTCTTCACCTTTGGCAGCCGTTTATATGCTCACACCATTGCAGGTACATGAATAATACTGATAACTACTGATAGGTTATCCGAATTTCTCACCTGGTGGATGATAAAACACATCAAACAGTCTCGTAACTCCTAGTGTTTGTGTGAGAGGTTGTGTTGGCCTTTCAGAGTGACACCAGGTGGCAGCATTTGTTCATATTCTGAGTGTTTTGAGTTTGAGGACGAGTACATTGTTTGCTGTGTTTGGATATTTAATGCAACATATTAACAATAAATGCATCAAAAGTGTCATCTGCAAGAACCGTCCTGTTATCTGCTTTGATAAAAGCATCTGCTAAATGACTAATAAACATTAAATCGGTTTAGTGATTTTGTTTATTATACATGTCTATACTAACCTATACATTTTTCAGTTCAGTTTTAGTTTTGGTTCAGATAGGACTTTGCAGGCTATCTTCAGCACAGTAGATTTCTCCGTTTCGGGTGTGTGTAGCATCCTTTGAACGAGACCTGAAGAGTTCTTGCATTAAGTGTTTGGCAGCTCAGCATCGGTACTTCCCACAAACCCGAGTGAGGAGTCTGGTTGTGGTGATTCATATGGACACAATCAGCAGTAGATAAGACACAATAAAGGAAGTAGCTCAACTTTTCTGAACTGAAGTCTTGATTTATAGTGCGGGCAGGAGATTGAAAGCTTGGCAGGGCTGCATCTTTTTATTTTTCCTGTTTTCCTTTTATTACAGCTGTAAATAGTCTCAGTTCTGTCTGAGTGAAACTACAGCATTTACTGTTGTGCTCATAAGTTTACAATGTTAATAATTTTCACAAAATAAGAGGGATCATGAAAATTGCTTATTTTTTATTTAGTACTGTCTTGAATAAGCTATTTCACATAAGGGTTGTTTATATGTGACCCTGGAGCACAAAAGCAGTCTTAAGTCGCTGGGGTTTATTTGTAGCAATAGCCAAAAATACATTGTATGGGTCAAAATTATAGATTTTTCTTTTATGCCAAAAATCATTAGGATATTAAGTAAAGATCATGTTGCATGAAGATATTTTGTAAATGTCCTACCGTAAATATATTGAAACTTAATTTTTGATTAGTAATATGCATGGCTAAGAACTTCATTTGGACAACTTTAAAGCCGATTTTCTCAATATTTATATTTTTTTGCACCCTCAGATTCCAGATTTTCAAATAGTTGTATCTCGACCAAATATTGTCCGATCCTAACAATCCATACATCAATGGAAAACTTATTTATTCAGCTTTCAGATGATGTATAAATCTCAATTTCGAAAAATGTACCCTTGTTACTGGTTTTGTGGTCCAGGGTCACATGTATACTCCACAAGACAAAATAAAACTGAATTTATAAAAAAATGACCCTGTTCATAAATCTTAATCTGTAAATCTTAATACTGTGTGCCATTTCCTGGCTGATCCATGACTGTTTTTCTGTTTTGTGAGGGTTGTTCATGAGTCCCTTGTTTGTCATGAGCAGTGAAACTGCCCGCTGTTCTTCAGAAAAATCCTCCAGCTCCTACACATTCTTTGGTTTTTCAGCTTCTTCTGCATGTTTGACCGCTTTCCAGCAGTGACTGTATGATTTTGAGATCCATCTTTTCACTCTGAGGACAATTGAGGGACTCAATTTGACCAATTACAAAAGGCCAAAACATTTACTGATGCTCAAGAAGGCAACACAATGCATTAAGAGCTGGAGTTTGTAAACCTTTTGAATGGGATGGTTAGGGTAGAGGTCTGTGCGGGACTGTTTTTTTAGTCCCGCTCCCGCAAGGTTCTATTCCGCACCCACCCGCTCCCACTATATATTCACTCTTTGTTCACCCACTGTCCTCTTCGAATATTTTTCTTCCCGACCCGACCGTTCCCGCTAAATTTAGATCTCGTTTCCAGAATCTCACATTTAAATTTCCGCTACTGAAAGAAAGAGAGATAGGCTGACAAATAAAAGTGTAGTACGCACAAAATTGTGTTATTTTATTAGTCTTGTCAAGAGTCTTGAATTTATTGACTTTAACTTGAATTTATATGAATTATCTTAAGACACAATTTTTTGTAAATATTTTATGCAACACAGTAGGAAAAAAGTGTTCGAGAAAATAAAAATGTTTTACAAAAATTGTATTTCTTAATTTTATTCGTCTTGTCAGGATACAATTCGTTTTAACATTGACAACACAATAGGAAAAAAGTGTCGCAGAGACAAAAAAAAATTAAAATGTAGGTTTTACAAAAATAGCCTATTAGCTATTTTTATTCGTCTTGTCAAAATACTAAATTCGTTTGACATTTTTCTGTTAACACAGTAGGAAAAGTGTCGCGAAAGTTGAACGTCCTTCAAGGATAGCGCATCCACACTTTGCTCCATCCTTGTTCTGCTCTGTCACTCAACGACAACCTACCTGTTCTGTCTGAGGGCCGTATATTTACCACAGGTACAGCCTGCGCTGGGCATCGTTATGCACAGACCCCGCAAATAAAACGCGTGACGTTTAAAGCATGCGTGCAGCGCGTACATAACAGTCCTGAGCGCAAGCTATACCGGTGGTCAATAAGAATAAAGCACAGATATGCTGTTCTAAATGGACGTCGGGAACGGGATATTGTTAGACCGCCCGCTCCCGTTCAAATTACTCCAGAGTTACCAACCGCTACTGCATTTTATTGGGGAATTTAATGCCACGGCGCAAAAAATCTGGTCGGAGAGCCGCGGGCATGCAGACCTCTAGATCAGGGTAAATTGTCCTTATTTTGTCTTCTGAGAAACATGTATGCATTTATGTAGCTTCTGAAGTGCAGTACTAAATGAAAAAAAACATGATCTTTAATCAAAATAAGAAAAATGTACACATCATCATCCTGTTCAAAAGTTTTTTTTATTTTATTTTTTTTACACAAAGTTTTATTTTGTCTTGTGGAGTGTATATAAACATCCGTTATGTGAAATAGCTTATTCAAGACAGTACTAAATAAAAAATAACATGCAATTTTCATGATTCCTCTTATTTTGCAAGCGGTATGTAACTTATGCGCACAACTGTATAGCTCTGCTTGCAGCTGTAATTTAGACTTCATCTTTAAAAGAAATGACTGTTCCCCCTCTCTTTCTCTCACTCAAACCAATCTTTCGTTCTTTTTCAACAGGTTTTTTAGACCCTGAAAAGAAGCTCTTCTCTCATCGCATCATGTCTAGAGATGAATGCATTGACCCCTTCTCTAAGACAGGCAACCTCAGGTGAGGCACGTTTCACTCTTTTCTGTCTTCTACTTCTGGAGTAGTGTAGCTCCCAGTGTCTTTCTTGTTACAGTTGTTTTAACAATGAACTTGCGTTCATGACATGTTGTAGATATGAACTTCATCAGCTTGCTGTTACAATAACATGAAGCATCACATTCAACTCATTTACACTACCATTCAAAGTTGTTGTTTTTTTTCAAATCTGTTCAGCAAGGATGCTTTAAATTAAACAAAAGAGACAGTGAAGACATTTATAATGTTACAAAAGATTTCTGTTCATCTAGGAATCCTCAAAAGTATCAGTTTTCAACATTAATAATAAGAACCATTATTAATAATTGAGCTCCAATAATAATTGATAAAAATTGAGCAGCAATTCAGCATGATTTCTGAAAGATCTTGTGACACTGAAGACTGGAGTAATGATGCTGAAAATTCAGCTTTGATCACAGAAATTAATTACATTTAAACATATTACAATAGAAAAAAAAATGCTCAGCAAACTGGAAATTTGCCCTAGTCACATGGCCTGCGGTGCGCTTGCGGCATTCTGAAAAGTTGAGAGGTTTTTATCTCGCTGCAGCGCAGATGCACCTGGAAAAAACACGCCTCTCTATTTGCGAGCGCTTGCAACGGGCCTACATTTGAAATAACGAACTTGAGCGAGCAAAAGATGCGATATGTGAACGGCCCCTTAAAATGCTACCTGTGTACCGGCTCACTAGGTATTGGAACACAGCTATTCTTCTTCTGTTCAGACTATCAATGCGAGTAATTCCTGGTTCATTTTTATTACAGATAAAGTTTGGTCACAAGTATTACTGAAGAAGTAAATTAGATTTGCTTCAGATTGCAACATTTTTTGGGGTGGAGAAGTAGTTTCGCTCGCTCTCCAGCAGGGAGGGTTTAATAAGAAGCGACGGTGGTGTTTTAATAAAGGTGCACGTGTGTGACCTCTCTCTGTGAGCTCTGAAATAATCTGCTTACCAGAGGAGAGGAGCGCACCGCATTTTACAGAGGTCAGCAGAGGTCAACGTGCCAACCAGCAGTGGGATCTATTAAACTGATCTGAAACAAAGTTACAGGGAGAACAGGGGTTCAAGAGGAGCTTCTCTTTTGAATGTTAAAGCATATTTGTGGTTGACCTTCTGTCTGTACATGGTGTGAGGGATGCGCAAAACTACATTTTTAAAAATCAATTAGTGAATGTTTGTCTGACCAACTAGTGATCTAACTTTTTGACTTTAAGGCCCATTGTCCACAAGAGTATCTATATCTATAGGCACTCCTAGTTTTTGTAAATTAAACAATAAGAGTAATAATAGTTACATAATTAAAAATAAAATAAATCAGTTTCTGGACTAGAAGTTTTAGGAGCTGAATGTTCTTCAGGGAATATTTAACTTCCAGTTTTTTAGAGCGTGGCATAATTTATAACACTGTGCCTGTGTTCACACACAATATCAATTAGATTTTTGGCTGTATGAATACACTAGTGTATGTGCATAAAAACCTACTTTGAGCTTAATTGATTAATTTACCTGACTTTTCTAGGTCTAGAAAATCGGGGTGTGGCCAAATAGTCTAATATTCGGTCTGTATTTGTTATTCGAAAAATAAAAACACTATTCAAATTTGACTACGTGTTGCTTTGCTGGCAGTAAATGCAAGGAATCCGGGATAAATCCTGAAGCCCAGGCATACATGGTGCGATTTTTGCTGTCATACAAGCTAGTACGCAATTTTTTTTCCCATCGGGAGAAATCGCATGGAAATCGTTGATGCTCATATGGCCGTGGCTCGCATCGTGTGAGAGTGATTTACGGCTCGAGCGCCTCACGTGCTCACGATGATTTTTAAACATGTCAAAAAAGTTCGGGAGCTGTCGGCTTGAATTCGTGTGGTGTGCGCAGTTGAGCCGATTTGTCGATCTATCTATAGTTGACCAATCAGGAGCTCAGGAAAACGACAGAAGAAGAAAGACGATGGCAGCGCCATGGTGAATTTGGACTATTGAAAAGGAAGACAAACTCACTT